>NC_049206.1:59507617-59572617 GCF_013347855.1 Anguilla anguilla | reverse complement strand
AATTACAGCCGAAACGCTCCTGTTTAATGACTCATCAGTCGGGTTCACTCTGTTGTCCCGAATGGGGAATCGATTCAAACGTAAAAAGGTACTCAGCCTAACAAAGATAAGGCAACGACGATGCCCCCCTCCCTCCACACACCCCCCTCGTCCCAAGCACCTTTGGGGCCTGTCGATTTGAGTCGAAGGTAGTTTGGGAGGGTGGCGTGGCCTTGGTTTCCTGACAATAGACCCCCCCCCCCCCCCATCCCCCCCCCCCATCCCCTGGCCCCTTGTTGTGCTTCTCTGTAGGTGATTTTTTTTGGTGTGGCTGCAGCACCACTGGGCCAGAAACTGAGGTGATCTCAGCCCTGCCTTTGGCTGCACTTACCAGCGCCAGTGGAAAGCAATGTTACGGAAGATGCCAGCTTTCTAAAAAAAGAACCCCCACTCCCCATCATTGTGTGTGTGTGTGTGTGTGTTTATGTGTATGTGCATTTGTTTTGTATGTGTGTTTGGATGTATGTGTGTGTGTGTGTGTGTGTGTGTGTGTGCGTGTGTGTTTATGTGTATGTGCGTGTTTGTGTTCGTGTATTTGTTTTGTATGTGTGTTTGGATGTATGTGTGTGTGTGTGTGTGTGTGTGTATGTGTGTGTGTGTGTGTACAAGCATATGGGTGTGTGAAGTCTCTCAATCAGGAGCCTGCTGGTCCCCTGAATGGTAATGCATTTGGCCAAATAGGTAATTACCTGGGGGGAGGGGGTGGGGCAGGGGGTGAAAATGATAAGTGCTTCCCTTCTCACCTGGAGATTAGGGCCTTATCAGTGAAAACTCGTTTGAGAGAGAGAGAGAGAGGGAGAGAGAGAGAGGGAGAGCGAAGGATAGAGAGAGAGAGCCCCACCGCCATGCTGGATTGCTCTCCTCCACGCAGTCTCTCCAGCCAAATTTTCCTCTGCGATAAGCTGATATAAAGCCAGGACCAAACCTCTCTTTTTTTGTGTGCGATTTTAACGCAGTGCGGAAAAAAGATGAAATTCTGTTCGGCCCAGATAATGGGAGTCAACCCAACCCCCCCCCCCCCCCCGTCCCAACTCCCCCCTCCCCTTTCCTCCTCATCCAAACTTTCTCCTACTGCAGGATAGGTGGAGCTGTGCTCTCAGACACCAAGGTGGGGGGGGGGGGGAACACTCCTAAAAACCACCAGAAAACACTCCCCTACGTTAGCGATGGTGAGCTGAGTTTACTGCGTTGTATTTAGGGGGCGTGTCATAGTGGAACGGCGATGCCCCCTGTGGCCACGCCTTCTCAAACAGCTTCAGGACCAGAAGCCATTTCAGCCGGCAGAGCATTCTGCTAATGTCTCTGAGCGATCGTGTCCTGACCTGAACAGGAAGTTCGCTCTTACAGGGTTCTGACATTTCTCAAACGCTCCTCCTGACTGGTCTCTCTCTTAATAATTAATAACCGGAGAGATGGGAGGCTGAGGCTAGACTGGATCGATTAAGGGTGTGGGATTGGCTGCATCAGGTACTTTGGCTGGGATTGGCTGCTTGGGGGAGGAAGAAAACACACTTGGGTTATGGGTACCGAGAATAGCATCGTAAAACCCTTGGTCTAGACGTACGAAGAACAGCCAAGATTTTCTTTTTTTTTTTTTTTTTGAATGGGAGGGGGCAGGGTTTTTAAGCATTTGATTGGTTCAAATGTGATCAGAACTCATTTCTCATATGCAGTGATGAGCTGGGGAATCAAAGAGGGGCGGCGACAGAAGGGATTGTTTAACCAATCGGGTCGCGGGGGGCCCAGGGGAGCGATTGGGCGGCCGGTTTGTAGAGAGGCAGTTTGTTTTGGCAGGTGGGGGTTTGAGCGGGACAGCGGGGGTCAGCGCCCCCGCTCTTCTAAGAAACAGCCCGGGGAGATTTAATCACCGCGGCGGGCCGGGACCTCAGTTTAAACGTCTTGTCCAAACGATGATCTTTGGCAGGTTACCAAAACAGGCCGGCCGCATATTCAGTGTGAAAGTCACTGCAGTTAAATCTCTCTCTCACTCTCTCTGGGGATATTGCTTTTTCTTTTTATTATTATTATTATTAATAACAGGAACTTAAAAGTCAAAGTCTCTCTCTCTCCCGCTCCCACTCTCCCCCTCTCTCCCTCCTTCTCTCTCTCTCTCTCCCGCTCCCTCTCTCCCCCTCTCTCCCTCCTTCTCTCTCTCTCTCTCCATCTCTCTCCCTCCATCTCTCTCTCTCTCTCTCTCTCTCTGACACACACAAGACGAGCAGTAGTGGGATTTTTGCCCACCTCCTGATTGGTCCTGTCTGGTTGCCCCTGGAGACCGGTCGTCTGAAGCGATTGGCCCCGCTGTTATTTTTGGCGGGAACCGCAGCTCCCTCTCTTCGGGGCGACGAGCTTCGAGACGGGGCGCGACCCGCCCCATAATCACCCCCGGGAGCGTTTAAGTCTTTTCCTACTCTTTTGGAGAAACAGACCCAGTGACACGGACACTTTATTTATATATACGGCGGTGGAGGGGGGGGGGGGGGGGGCTGGGGAACTGAAGTGCGGAACATTTCCGAATCGATCGTCCTATCAAATGATGCAATGAGGGCTTCGGGGGTTTCGGGCGCCCAGACGGAATATTGATCGGGCCGGGTTAAAGCCGGACCGCCCTGGGACCGGTTCTCTGGCCCGAAATGATGAAATCAATCCTGGCCCCCGTTCAGGACGAGGGTTCGAGGCGCGGCCTGTCCTGGCGGCCGCCCCCGAGCCAAAACGCCCCCCCCCCCCCCCTCGTATAAAAACCGCTGCGATATCGATCGCCGTGTCCACCGCGGCGGACGGCCGGATTTGTCTCGCGAAACTCGATGCGTGGCGAGGCCCAGACTCGCTCACCTGCCAGAGGAACGCTTTGAGGAGTGTGGCTCATTGTCGAAGGTGTAAAAGGCCAATTGCTGCTTCTCGTCCCGCTGCAGTTTGCTAGCAGCGTCGCCAGAGGCCCCGGGTTTCAAATTATTTTTACAGGCCCAAAGACCGGACAGTGTAATTGATTGAAAAGAACGAACCTGCAGGTGCCAGATGAACCAGCAGGGGTCGCTGTTGTGTGATGAGTCAGCTTTCTCTGCTGACTGAAAGCCTCATCGCCGTGCGTGGCTGTTGCCCACTGTTGCCATGGTTCGGATTAGAAACCCTGGGCTGGGACCACCTCCTGCTTCTCATCTTCCTCCACTGCATCCTCCTACTGCACCTCCTCCTGCTTTTCATCCTTGTCCTGCTCCTCCTCTTCCTCCCCACCTCCTCCTACAACTCCTCCTCCACCACCTTCTGCTTCTTCTGCCTCCTCCACATCATTCTCCTCCTGATCCGCCTCCTCCACCTACCCCTGCTCCTTCGTCACCACCGCCTACTGCTCCTCCTACTCGTGCTCCTCCTGCTCCTCCTCCTACGCCTGCTCCTGCTTCACCACCTCCTCCTGCTCCTCCTCCTACTCGTGCTCCTCCTGCTCCTCCTCCTACTCCTGCTTCTTCGTCACCACCGCCTCCTGCTCCTCCTACTCCTGCTCCTTCTCCTACTCCTGCTCCTGCTTCACCACCTCCTCCTGCTCCTCCTCCTACTCCTGCTCCTTTGTCACCACCGCCTCCTGCTCCTCCTACTCGTGCACCTCCTCCTACTCCTCCTCCCACTCCTCCTCCTGCTCCTCCTCCTCCTCCTGCTCCTCCTGGCTCACAGGGAGCCGGCTCTCAGAGAGGAGTTTGGCGGGGCTGTAGTTAGGGCCTTGGCGCCTCCCTGGGAGTGGGACGTGGCATTTTTGAGAAATCCCTGCAGAGGCAGCCCGCTGGAACGCTGCTGTGGATGTTCTAGAGCCCTGCGACGGCCCGTCGTCATTAGTAACTCACTAATTGCTCGCTAATTACCCGCGTTATTAAGCCAGGGCTGGGGGGGTCAATGGCGTTTCTCTTTTAAGCCACTTCACTAAATTAATTGAAATTCAATTAATGAACTGAACTGGAAAAAAAATCCTTACATTACATTATATTATCATTTTTTAAATTCAGTTGCAAATGGGAATTGATCCCAACCCTGCAAGAAACAACGTAACATATTCACCGTAGGAATGAAAATAAAAATAAAGTGGTGTGTGTGTGTGTTGGTTGCTTATCGGTAGGTGGTTGTGTGAGTGTATGTGTGTGTGTTGGTGGTTTATTGGTACAGTAATAGGTTGTGTGTGTGTGTGTGTGTGTGTGTGTTGGTGGTTTATTGGTACAGTAATAGGTTGTGTGTGTGTGTGTGTGTGTGTGTGTGTGTTGGTGGTTTATTGGTACAGTAAGAGGTTGTGTGTGTGTGTGTGTGTGTGTGTGTTGGTGGTTTATTGGTACAGTAATAGGTTGTGTGTGTGTGTGTGTGTGTGTGTGTGTTGGTAACAGAAGGACATCGCGGACAGTCCGAAGGATCTCTCGGAGGACGGCTCGGAGAGCAGCGACGTCGCTTCCGATTCGCAGAGCACGGAGAACGGGAATAACGCCAACAGCAAGGAGGGCCAGAGGGGCAAGTGGAGGAGGAGAGGTAAGAGTGCGCCCCCCCCTACCCCCCCCACCCCACCTACGAAATGGGGTACTTCCCAAACATCCAAAAATTCCCGCCCAAGTGTAGCGGAGATCACGGTCGGCACGAGAACATCCACCTTAAGTGATATCCCCAACTGTGGTGGACATTGTGCTGCAATTCCATGTTGAGCCACTGGGGGCATTAGGCAATGGATCTTTGGCTGTGCTGTCCTATCTGCGTTGTCGTGGCATATATCACCAGAGAAGAGCGTATGTAGTTCTTCGCACAGGTACAGTGGGAGAACAATGCAACCCATCGATCCGCAGCAATGCGTCTCATCCCAGAGATTTATGAATAAGAGAGCACAATCGCCAAAACTCGGTTTATCTTCTATGAAATTGTTCCTCCCCAAAATTTATGACTGTTCAGATTAATCAAACTTTTAAAAGTGTAGCTGAGAGCAAAAAATGCTGACTGGGTGTAAGGAGCGACATCACGGATTCTGCAGACGAACCGGATTCTAAACTCCGCCTTCTAAACGATGAAAGTTCCGTCTCTCCATTGTTGAAATCAAATGTACAGAAAACCCGGGTGGTTTTGAAGAGAGGAGGACTTGGGAGAGGAGTGGGGACCTGAAGGACTTGTGGGGACCCGCTGCGCAGTCACACTGCAGTCCCCCAGCTGAGCTGCGCAGTCTCTCTGCAGTCCCCCAGCTGAGCTGCGCAGTCACGCTGCAGTCCCCCAGCTGAGCTGCACAGTCTCTCTGCAGTCCCCCAGCTGAGCTGCGCAGTCACTCTGCAGTCCCCCAGCTGAGCTGCGCAGTCACACTGCAGTCCCCCAGCTGAGCTGCGCAGTCACACTGCAGTCCCCCAGCTGAGCTGCGCAGTCTCTCTGCAGTCCCCCAGCTGCACTAGCAAACAACACCAGCTGCACCAACTCACCGCACCACCATACTATACCAAACTCCACCAAAATGCTGTAGAAACAAAATACAGCAACTGCACCAAACCACACCCAGTTGTACCAAACTGCCCCAGAGGGGGCCGGTGGGGGGCAGCGAAGGCTGCTGTTGTTGCGGGCTGTGAGTTCATTGCAGTTCACACGCTTTTTCTCTCTGTTCACGCTCCTCTTCCTGCCGAGTTCAGAGCGCTCGTCTCCCGTACGCGTCTTCTCCAGCGCGTTCGCAGTTTTTTCTGTTTCGTTAGTCAGTGTTTCTTCAGCGCAGACACCCCCAGAAACAGGAAGAAGGCCTCGATAACATCTGTGACCACTTCCTTATCTGCAGCAGCCTCCGAATTTTTAATTTAAAAAAGAAAAAAGAAAGAAAAGAAAAAAAAGAAAGGGCTCGCCCGTTCGACAAAATACGAACTTCGCTTCGAAGGCGGGCGACGGGAGCGGCCGGAAAAAGCGAAAATAAAAAATAAATACGCAGAGAGGGAGGTCTCCGCCCGGCCCTGACGGCCCGTCTGCACGCCGGCCTGCGTGGAGCTCGACCGACCGATGCACCGGCAGAGAGAGCAGCGCCGAGGCGCTAGCCCCGAGCGCCGAGCAGCTAGCCCCGAGCGGCGGGCCGAGGACGCCGGCGGTGGCGGCGGTGGCTGCGCGGCGCGCGAGCGGGAGAGACACCCGCACCAGCGCGCGCGGCTCAAAAAGCTCCATCGGCAGGACGCCGCCGCGCTCCTCTCAAGTAAGTGCAGCCGCCGCCGCCGCCGCCGCTCGATCAAAAGCGCCTCCATCTTCTCTTTTTAACTTACTTATTTTTACTTATTTTTATTTTCCTGTCTCGGTAGCGCGTTCGGGAAACGGCCCCCCCGGGTGATTTTTTTAAGAGCGAGGTTCATTTTGAAGAGCCGGTGGACGACATGCGAAGGATGAATATATTAATATCTGTAACGTCTGCTGCGCGGATACTGCGGGCTCTGACACACCAGGGGGAAGATTCATTAGAAAACAGAGGCTCCCTCTGAAAACTTGATGGGGATTAATCATTAAATTCTCGAGCAGATTAGAGTTCTGCACTTTTCCCTTTTGTGTTTTTTTGTTAGTGTTTTTTTTGTGACGGAGAGCTCGTGGCTGTTTGTGATTTTGGAGTAATTTGGTGCCCGGTGAGCACAACGGTGACGCGTAAGGGGCAGAATGGTGCTGTGTCGCGAGGGGGGTTGGGTTGGGGGGGGAGGGGGGGGTGCAGGGGTGGGGGGTGGAGCGAAGGAAGCGTCAGCAGATATCGCCGCGGCTCGCCCCAAACGCTCGCTCTCTTCGCAGACGCAAACGCGCGACGCTAACCGTGCGGCGCTAACTGCGCCGTGCTAGCCACACGACCGACGATGTGTCGACGCAGGCGATGATGTCACAGGTTCTGAACTGTGTTCCGCCAGAAATGAGACTCCGAACCGTACACCGAGCCTGTGGAGCCCATGGAGCCCAGGGACCAGGTGCAGCTTTTTAAAATCGGTTAATCGCTTGACCGGGTTTAAAAAGGGTCCAAAACCCAAATCGGAATCCAGGCGCAAAGTCACGGCTGAGTTGTGAATTCGTAGCCTTCCACCTGCAAGCTTAAATTTCTCCGGCTTTGTTTGACCTCTTAAACTCAAATCCCAACTCGTGTGTTTCGCAGGTGCGAGCTGCGGGTTTCAGAGTTCTGTTTTGTTTTGTTTTGTTTTTGAAAGCGAGCGTTCTGTTTTCTGAGCCGTCTGTTTTCGTTTCTGCATAGATGCGAAACCCGCGCGCGGAAATCATCCTCAGCTGTGCACCCCTCTGACACCTGGCACTGCTGAGCCTCGTACGCTTTCGAAACGCTGTTTCGTCTGCTTGGTGGTTAAATGTGACTCAAATGAAGCATGTGGCCAATTTCACACGGAACACACAGTGCCCCGTGCAGTAGGATCTGCCGCTCTGCAGTACGAAAGGGGTCTCCTATGTCATCAACGAGCAAGTCTAAAAGAACACTGCCACAGAGACAATCTATTTGAGGCGATGCTTCATTTGGGCCGCTTCTAGCCTTCGGTATTTTAACGTGTGAAAATGCATCAAACGAGCATCTGCAAAACGAGCAAACAGCTTACAGATGAGAGCTGGCACAGAAAGTGACTGTCCTCACGGCTGGTGGGTTTGCAGGTTCAAATCCATGCACAGCTGGTGGGTTTGCAGGTTCAAATCCAGGTTCAAGCGTGTTCCGTGGAATTTGCCGTTTGTCCGGGTGTCAGGGAAGCAGAATGAATGGTTATGGAGCACCGAGTCGCTGTATAAACCTCACGGTCTGAGCTCCCCCTCCTGTCAGTCCCCACAGTCTGGCTTTATTGGTATCTCACGCAGCCCAAACAGACACGAAGCGGAGACACAAAAGGTTTAATAACAGCACCAAAAAAAATAAATAAATAAGCGGGGCAGCGTGGGAAGTGAATGCGAGCGTTGGAGATGACGGAAAAAAGAAGAAGAACGGAAGTAATGGCCTGGGCGACCCGCACGCTGTAGCCAGATCGGGTGCATTAGCTAAAGGGCACCTCACAGTCACCCGCTATCAGCCCGAGCGCGCAGTTACCCTCAGACACCTCCTCGCAGAGGCTGGAGCGTGAGGCGCTGGTGTTTGTGTTTGGCACTGCCGCCTGAGACGCTGAATCTCAGTGGGTACGCTGGGTTACGCGTTCAGGAGCTCGAATGTAATGAACGGGGACGCATTCAGATCGAGCGCTGCCACTTCGTCCTTCTACCTTGAGTCATTCTGAGAATTTATTGGGCGTGTTGTCTCGAGCGCGTACAGTGCTACTCATTTCACCCGCCATTGGAATTCATTTTTAAATGTTCAGATAGATGGATGGTACTGTTTGTAGATTACACGCCATACACGCACACAGTGGATTATGAATGACGTTCCCCCTCAAAGGGAGATGATGTAATTGAGGGTTTTAACCCTTTAAGGTGTGAGGTCACAAATACGTGATTGAGAATGTTCTTAGCTGAACATTCCAACGCTGATGTCACAATCGCTGCTGGTGACTGACAGCAACGGAGTTCTAGAACACCGACTTAGGTAATTATGTGTTTATCTATGTCAGTGACGTCCTGTCCACTTATTGATCTCTATATGCAATTTTGCGCCAGGAAATTAAAATGGAATTGGAATTTTGGGTCAGGAATTTTTGGGGATAAGCCCCAGTCTTCGTCACGGATTCATGGGATCTTTAATAAGTACACTCAGTCAACACCTCTGTTTTTAACATTGAAAACGTGGGGTTTGTCTCAACTAACAGACGAAACTCCCCAAGGGCTTGTTATGGTTCTCACAAACGCTGTTTTCGTTTCGTCCCGTTTCTCTCTAATTAGCCGCAGCGCTAAATCTGCCTCGTTTTTCCCTCCCTGCCGCTGCGCGAATTAACGTTTTTCTCGTCCATTCCACAGATTTTATTTGAGTTATTATTATTTAAAAAAATTCTCTCGTGCGTGTTGTTGTCCCTGTAAGCAGCTCAAATCGTGTTAAAGGGTTTTGCGAATCCGCGTTAAAATGGCTTACCCCCCCCCCCCCCCCCCCCCCCCTTTTTACAAAGGTTGTGAAAAATAATTAGAACTTAACGGTTCCCATGACGATGTTGGCCTGGGAACAGGTCCTCGCGGGCGGGGAGGTGGGAGAGAGGGAGACGGTGAGGCGCGGGCCACAGCATGGCTGACGCTCGACTCTTCGCTCCTTCTGTTCTCTGATCCCGTCTCTGCCTGTAGGGCCCGAAACGTACCCTACGCACGTACCCAAACGCGAACGACCCTGCCGATCCGACACTGCAAACACACGGCTCAGCTGTGCACACCCACGCGCGTTCCCATGTCCCTGTGGAGCTAATAAACTCCAGTCCTCAAGGGGGCGATCCAGGACAGCAGTGAAAGACTGAGCGGAAGAAAGCACAAATGGAAGAAGAAGGCTCTGTCCTGTTGTTGCCTGCTGTAGCGCCCCCTTGCTGCAACGCTTGACACTGCAGATTGCATTGCGTGAAGAATGTCAGGTGTCACATTTTAGAACACCATTCACACCCTGGTTAATGGTCTCTCAGGGCATTATGGGTAGATTTTGCGCCCTGGTTAATGCTCTCCCAGGGCATTGTGGGTAGGTAAACAGTCTCCCAGGGCATTGTGGGTAGGTTAACGGTCTCTCAGTGCATTGTGGGTAGGTTAACTGTCTCCCAGGGCATTGTGGGTAGGTTAACTGTCTCCCAGGGCATTGTGGGTAGGTTAACGGTCTCCCAGTGCATTGTGGGTAGGTTAATGGTCTCTCAGGGCATTGTGGGTAGGTTAACGCTCTCTCAGGGTATTGTGGGTAGGTTATCGCTCTCCCAGGGCATTGTGGGTAGGTTAACTGTCTCCCAGGGCATTGTGGGTAGGTTATCGCTCTCTCAGGGCATTGTGGGTAGGTAAACGGTCTCCCAGGGCATTGTGGGTAGGTAAACGCTCTCCCAGGGCATTGTGGGTAGGTTATCGCTCTCCCAGGGCATTGTGGGTAGGTTATCGCTCTCCCAGGGCATTGTGGGTAGGTTATCGCTCTCTCTCTCTTCGCTCCACAGTGGCCTCCAAGCTGCAGTCCCAGCCGGCCTCACCTCAGTCCCGCTGCACCTCGCCGTCCGTTCCAGCCGCCAAAATCATCTCCCCCTCCCAGAAGCACAGCAAGAAGGCCCTCAAACAGGTACGCGCAAACCGCCGCGGGCCACCAATCAGGGGCCCGGCCCTCTACGGCTCGCCCAATCAGGGGCCCGGCTCTCTGCGGCTCACCCAATCAGGAGCCCAGCCCTTTGCGGCTCGCCCAATCAGGCATCCTGCCCTCTACAGCTCACCCAATCACAGCTTTGCCTTTCAGCTCATAAGGGGACGCAGGGACAGCCTGATCCTATCCTACTCTGATACGCTTTATGAATATAGACTGTAGTATTTACATGTTTTAAAATTTTCCAGAGATCAGCTGACGGTGCATCTCAGGTCCTCTGTGATTCACCCAGCCCAACTGCTCCTGCTTTCCTGTCGCGTGGGCTATGTTGCCGTGCATTACAAAGCTGTGGGCCCGTGCTGTGGGATTCTGGGATAGCATCCAGCTCAGCTTAATGGCTGCTGTCCTCCTATGCCCCCCTCCCCCGCTGTGCCCCCCCCCACCCCGCCTGTTCCACAGAGATAACTCTCATCTGCACTCTTCTTCCATTTCACGTGCAATTGACTCCACCTCTCTCTTTTTTTCTTTTCCTTTCTCTTTTTTTTTGTAACGACAGTGTTTTGTTTCTCCTGGAGGAAAGAGGGGATAAAAATCAGTTATTTTGCCTCGGCAGGCCTCTGGTTGACCACAGGGCCACAGCTTTAAACGCCACAGAAACGGCAGCATCGCACCGTCAAATACATTTATCATTACTCCAGCTGCTACTGAGAGCCAACAGCAGTGAGTGAGTGAGAGAGTGAGAGAGTGGGTGAGAGGGTGAGAGAGTGAGAGGGTGAGAGGGTGAGTGGGTGTGTCTGTGCACTTGTTGCGTGTTTGTTGGTGTGTGCCGATTCATATTTCTTGGAAGCTCGATTGCATTTCTGTTCTGATGACTCAGTTCTGTTTTGGGTTCATTTACCCAATGAGCAAAATATTTATCAACCAACAACGAGAATCATCCAAAGGAATACTTTTTTAGATTTCTCAAACAGGACGGAAGGTTTAGTTTAATGGAGAGCACCACTGCGGCCTGATATGAGCACAGCCTTCTTCCCCCAGTGCCACTTCCTGATGCCGCAGTCTGTGCGGCCGGCGTGTGCCAGCGCACACTTCCTGCTCTCTGTCGTTTATATTTGGACTCGAGCGCTTCTCTGAGCTCGCAGCTCGTCTGAGGCGTTGGCGGTCTCCTCGACGCCCGGCTGGTTTCAGCGCGCGCGTCTTAAATACCGCCAGGCTGTCCCCTCTGCGACGTCGTCAGAAAAAGACGCCTTAATGCACGACTGTCGTACATTATTATTACTATTACATTACATTACATTACAGGCATTTAGCAGACGCTCTTATCCAGAGCGACTTACACAACTTTTACATAGCATTTTACATTGTATCCATGTATACAGCTGGATATATACTGAAGCAATGCAGGTTAAGTACCTTGCTCAAGGGTACAACGGCAGTGTCCTTACCCGGGAATCGAACCTACGACCTTTCGGTTACAAGCCCAGTTCCTTACCCACTGTGCTACACTCCGTCTATTATTACAGGCATTTAGCAAGACACTCTTATCCAGAGCGACTTACACAGCTTTTTTTACACAGCATTTACACTGCACCCATTTAAACATCAGGATATATACTGAAGCAATGCAGGTTAAGTACCTTGTTCAAGGGTTCAACAGCAGTGTCGTACCTGGGAAGTGAGCTTGTTATCTTCGGGTTACAAGACCAACTCCTTACCTGTTATACTACACTGCCGCCACTGTACATACGGTGCAGCTAACGCGGAGTGTGCTAAATCCTCTTTCATCCTTTAGCTTTGTATGTTTTAAAAGGACCCAGACTACCTGTTTATCTGCAGCAAAAGCCCGTTAAACGATGCTACCGTCCTTTGGCTCTGTTCGGTTAGAGTACGAATCTCTCTCTCGTTCACACAAAGCTGACTGTAAGGCCTCTCCCATCTGGGGCGCATGTGTGCGTGTGTGTGTGTGTATGCGTGCGTGCGTGCGTGTGTGTGTGTATGTGTGTGCGAGTATGTGTGTGTATGTGTGCGTGTATGTGGGTACACACGTGTGTGTGCGAGTATGTGTGTGTGTGTACGTGCGTGTGTGCGTGTGTGTGTGTGCGTGCGTGCGTGTGTGTGTGTGTGTATGTGTGTGTGTGTGTGCGGGCGTGTGTATGTGTGTGTGTGTGTGCATGTCTTTATCTTGGTGGTTGAGGTGGAGGGTTGCCTGTTTTATGCTATGAAAGCACCGCGATCAGTTTCGCGTCTCGCGGTTATTGGGGGGGGGGCAGGTGTGCAGGTGTGTCCTCGGCGGATCGGTGGCGGCCCCCTCTCTCCACGCGTTCGCCAGGTGCGCCGAAACACGAGCGGAGAAGGAGGGAACGAGAAAAAAAAACAATAACGACAAATAAACAGAAGAGAAAGAGCCGCTTGCAGCTGGTTTTCTCTACAGAGTTATGAATCATTTACATATCGTCTCCCTCTCTCTCTCTCTTCCCTTCCCTCTCTCTCTCTCTCCTCTCCTCCTTTCTTTCTCTGGCGTGCGCTCGCTCGCTCCTGTAGGCCCTGATGCAGCAGAGGAACCAGCGGCGGCAGGTCGGGATTTCCGCTTCCTCCTCTTCCTCCTCCTCCTCTTCCTCCCAGCTGGTCCTGAAGAGGGCCAAAGAGATGGCGGACCCCACCAGCAGCGCCAAGACCGGTACGTTTTGGGTGGGGGTGGGGGGGGTGTGGCGGCAGTGGGCGGGGGGCATTGGGGGGGGGGGGGTGCGGTTGGGTGTGAGAGAGAGAGAGATGCAGTATGCAGAATGCACAGAAATAACATCTGAAACTCAGCAATAGTGGTGGTGGGGGGGGGGGTCTATTCTGAGCTCCCCCCCCCACACTTGCTTTTGTACATGATGTTGTTTCACTCCCCCTCTGATGTTTTATAAGTATGTGTCTTGGGGTGGGGGGGGCGAGGGGGGAGGGGGTTGGTTGGGGGGCACTGGGAGACTTGGCTGGCACACAGTGTCTGCTGTGTCGGTGTCAGTAGTTTGTTCTCCTGTCGTGTCCGACGCTTTGATGTAGCGCCCTGCTACTGGCGCTCATTTTATCTGCATTTGTTTTTTGTTTTTTTTTTGTGATGATTGCAGAGGGCTCTCTGACTTAAAGCTCTTTAGGCTAACCTTTGGAACACTGCGAACAACCGGCACTGTGTGAGTGGGATTTTAAACCTGACCACAGAAGGTCTCTCTCTCTCTCTCTCTCTCTCACACTCTTGCTCTCTTCATCTACCCCTTTCTGTCTCCCTCTTTCTCTCCTTCTCTCTCACTCCTCTTTCTGTCTCCGCCTCTCCCCCCACTCCTCTCTCTCTCCCCCTGCCCCTCTCTCTCCTCCCCTCTCTCTCTCCCTCTACCTCCCACCCCCCAATATTTCTCTCTCTCTCACTCCTTTTCTCTCTCCCTCTCTCTCTCCCCCCCACCCCTCTCTCTCTCCCTCTCTCTCCTGCTCCACCCCCCCCCCCCCTCTAAACTTGTGAGGATGCTCTGAAAGTTGCAGGCTGTTCTTGGGCAGCCATTTTGCCCCGCTAATCGGAGACTTGTCTGAAACGCGGAGGAGAGAGAGTGTGTTAACCTCGCTGATCTGCACAGTGATATGAACTCTCTGGTCTCCCTGCAGGCCTAGTGAATCTGGAGCAGGACTCATCAGTGTTGAGCTAGAAAAGGGGGAAGAACTTCACAGGCCAGCATGTACTGCCACCATGACCCCTCAGGGCAGTGGAACAACATGCTGTCCCCCTCTTTCTCTCTCTCTCTTCATCTCTTTCCTTCACTCACTCAGTCTCTCTCTCCTATTTCTCCCTCTCTTTCCCTCCCTCTCTCTCTCCTTTCTCCCTCTCCCTCGCTCTAACTCAGTCTCTCCCTCTGTTCCTTTTTCCCTCCCTCTCTCTCTGTCTCCCTCTTCCTCTCTTTCCCTGCCTCTCTGTCTCTCTCTCCCTCTCTCCCTCCCTCTCTCTCAGTCTCTATCCCTCTCCCGTTGTTTCCTTCTCTCTCCCTCTCTTTCCCCCTCCTCTCTCTCTTTCTCTTTTCTTACTCTGCCTGGAGCTCAGACACAGGGCCCTGTAAGCCTGCCTGGCCTGGTTCTGTTAGTACTGCAGTAAACATACTGTACTAACAGCAGATGGATGTAGCTAAAGATGGTGAATTTGTGCTTTAAGCCCTCCTTACCTGGTAAAGACTGTTTACTCCTGCCAGGTATACGCTGTGGGTCTTACCTGTGTCTGTGGAAAGTTCCGGAACCGCTCTGAGTGAAATGGCAGTTTGAGATGCTGTTAAATGGATCTTTCACTGTGTGCTGATGGAAAATATCTTTACTGACTGAGGAACTTATTAATAAAACGCAGTGCAAGATCTTGTAAAATGTAGTTAGTCATGTAGCATGAGTCTGTTCACAGTAATTAAAGCAGATCACACCCCTCGTAAAAAACGGTATCATCACAATCGCATTTGCCAAACCAGAGGTGAGAAATGGAGCTTGTACTAAGCTGTGGATTAATGGCTTGGGTTTTTAATCAAAAGATAATCTGAGTTGAAAAAGGCATTTTGATTCGGGGGCGGTGGGGGGGGGAGTGTCGGGGGGGGTCTGGTGCTTTTCCAAACGCTCTACATTGTTCTGAATTTTGCAGGATAACAGGGAGCTGGTTTTTTTCATTGTCTTGGAAAGGACATGCTCATTTGGGCTAAGGTTAAGAAAGTTACGTCGGATGTTCATTTAAAACGTCACATTTTATTTGCCAGATATTATCTCTAATCATCGTTTTTGCTGTTTTTGGCATATTTTTGCTGACCTTTGCAGTTTGCAGCCTATTGCGCTGATTGGCACAAACGCAGTTGTAGACGCAGTCTGTTTCCAAGACGATTAAAGCGTATTAACAATGTCTACAATATCACACCAAGCAAATGGCGGACTTGTCAGGATCTGATTGATACGTCTAAACATTGTTAAAGATTCAATCTGCATCACGCTATCAGCCTTTCTTCATTCTTTTTAGTGCAATTTTACAGCACATTTAACAAGCAATTCTCTGGGCCAGCTGGAAATTAAACAGTGTCCTTTGCGCACATAAATTACCGCAATAAATAATATTTAGACGCGTGTGTTTTTGGACGAGGACGAGGCGCCGTGACTTCTGATTGGCTTTCGGCCATGCCGCCTGTGTTCTAAGACTGTGAAGACTATCAGCATCACATGCTTGTGGGTACTGACGCTCACTGTGGTACTGGTGCTTTATGCTTACTGTGTGAACTGGACTTAACCCTTGGACCTGGACTGAACTGTTGATGGCTATGGGTGACTGTTAATAACGAGTATTGTACCTTATCGGGCCTGTGTTCTGTCGTTGTTCCAGTGACCTTCGCTATGCACTTATTGTACGTTGCTTTGGATAAAAGCGTCTGCCAAATGAATGTAATGTAAATAAATGTGATGATGTGGGCTAGGGCCTCCCTCCTGCTCATCAGCCAATCAGAGTGGCTGATCGGGTCTCCCTCCTGCTCATCAGCCAATCAGAGAGGCTGCTAGATCATGCCTCTTACTCATCAGCCAATCAGAGAGGCTGCTAGGGCCTCCCTCCAGCTCTCCAACCAATCAGAGACACAACTCGGGCCTTTGTCTTTATTTTTTCTTTTCTTCCGACAGCCTGGGAGCTGAAGAGGTCGACGCAGCGCGCTGCCAGCCCTCCGAACTCCTCCAGCTCTTCCTCATCCTCCTCTTCGGCGAAAGCGGACCTCTGCTCCTCCGTCAGCACCCGCAAGATGACCCAGCGGTCGGACCGGCTCAGCGCACGTGAGTGGACCTGTGCGTCTCGAGCTGCTGACTGGGGCCAATCAGAGAGGCCGCTAGGGCCTGGCTCCTGCTCATCAGCCAATCAGAGAGGCCGCTAGGGCCTCGCTCCTGCTTATCAGCCAATCAGAGAGGCTGCTAGGGCCTTGCTCAAGCTCTCCAACCAGTCAGAGAGGCTGCTAGGGCCTTGCTCAAACTCTCCAGCCAATCAGAAATGTAGCTAGGGCCTCACTCAAGCTCTTCAGCCAGTTGGAGATACAGCTATGGCCTCCCTCCAGCTCATCAGCCAATCATAGAGGCTGCTAGGGCCTTGCTCAAGCTCTCCACCCAATCAGAGATACAGCTAAGGCCTCCATCCAGCTCATCAGCCAATCAAAGAGGCTGCTAGGGCCTCCTTCCTGCTCATCAGCCAATCAGAGAGGCTGCTAGGGCCTCCCTCTAACCAAACGGCTGTAGCTAGGCTTCAATTATTTCATAACGCACTATGTGTGGCAAATAAGATGCCCAGCACGCTTCAAGCCTGCTATTTTTTGACTCTGAGGAACACATCGTAGACATCGAAACATCAGTCCCGCCCTGTTCATTAACACAGTGTCTTTTGCCCTGAGCAACGTGCGCTCCAGTGTTCCTCATTTTGGGCCAGTCCCCGTGAAGTGTCCGGGTGAGGAGTCTTTTTTTTGCACTATGTGTGATATTGAGTTGTTGCATCTGTGGGCGGGGCTTAAAGTGAGTGATGTCAGAGCAGATTGAGGCAGACCAGCTGGAAAGCGCCGCTTAATTTCCCCGTCAAAAGAACCGACGGCGAATAAAAGCGGGAAAGCGCGTCTCTTCCGCTGAGAGGAGAGAGATGGAGCGTCAAACTCTTCGGAGATGAGAGCCGACCCGAGCTGAGAGGAGCGGCTGTTCCTCCTCTGGGGGACGGAGAGTTTGTCACAAACGCTTAAATCCTTTTCTCGGAGTCGCTGGCTCCAGGAGTTTTCTTCCCCGTTGGTCACGTACAGGCAAAGAGTAAAACTCGAGCAGCGCTTAAAAAGCAGGCGATAAAAAAATGCTCGTGCGGTGAAGTGTGCTTGTAAAACGGAAAGTCTGAATTGCTTCAGTAAATATCCAGCATCAGCAGTGTGTTTGCTTTACGAAGCAGTGATGCGGATAAGTATGGACTGCATGTTTATTTGTATGTGTGTATATACGTACTTATGTGTGTATCTATGTACGTATGGATGTAGTTATATATGTAATGTGATGTACATATATTTGTATGTATAGATGTACTCTGTGTATGTATGTACGTACTTATGTATGTGTGTACATATATATGTGCGTTTGTGTGTGTCTATGTCAGTATGCATACTGTCCTGTATATGGATGCTGCAGCTCCGTCGCGGTAGGAAGATGGCGGCGGGATTCGCGCCGTGCCTGGGCCCCACCCCCCCCCCCCCCCCCCCCCACCCCCAGCTAATGAATTCCGGCTCATGTAAAATTCATCCGCCGAGTTTCAGAAAGGGCTGCTGCCTGTGTTTACTGCCGAACCTCCAGCCTACCCCGGGACACCCACGGGGGGGGGGGGGGGGCTTAAGCTCTTCAGGGCTTAAGCTCTTAATTTAACTCTCTGATTGACTAGGAGTTCACACATGCCTGAATTGGCCAATGGTATGAATGGGAACTACAAAACCTACCTGCAGACGATACGGTCCCCCAGGACTGCGGTTTGAGATTCCGCTCTCTCACCCGCGCGTCCGGCTCGCTCGCTCTCTCTGTGCCGCAGGGCAGCTGAAGCGCACCAAGGGGGCGGAGATCGACGTGGAGACGCCGGACTCCATCCTGGTGAACACCAACCTGCGGGCGCTGATCAACAAGCACACGCTCTCCATCCTGCCGCCGGACTGCCAGCAGCGCCTGCTGCCGCTGCTCCCCGAGGTGGACCGACAGGTGGGTCTGACGGTCTGACGCCGCTACCGGTCCACCGCTATCACAGCCATCACTTCCTGTTTTGTTCTGACCTCACTTCCTGCTTTAGTCTGACGTCACTTCTGGTTTGGGCCGACGTCACTTCCTGGTTCTTCCTACATCATTTCCTGTTTGTTGCGATGTCACTTCCTGTTTGTTTGGTTTGTTTGGTTTTTTTTGCTGACACCTCCTCTGCTGCATCAGATCCTTTGACAGACTGTGTTATAATAAGCCTTCATATACTTTAATAACTGTCCTTGATATCAGTGAGCTGGCCTTTATAGGACCTATCACCTTGTCACTTAAAAATACAGCCCGCTTTGTCCCGTCTATCTTTTTTGTCCCGTGATATTTTCACGCTTCGCTGTCGCCTTGCAAGCATGGCTTAGCTGCAGAGTTTAGTCTATACGGTAAAACAGCAACAGTGGAACAGTGGTGTGTTAGCTTACTGTACAGCATAAGTGCTCAGACAGGTAATCAGACGTCACCATCCTGACTCACCCACTCTCCCTCTGAACGATGTTACTGTGCGTCAATGCGTCCCGACACACTCTGGAATTTAATTAGTACGCCCAGCTCAGCTTGTAGCCTGACATTACCGCCGTGTGTTTCTTCAGGCCCCGGAGTTGTTTCCGAGCGGTGCATTGTGGGTATTTTGAAAAGTGCCTTTAGAACAAGGACCATTACCCCCAATCAATTCGTTTTAATGTCGAGAGCTTAGCGGCATAAGGTGCCGATTAAAAAAAAATAAGAAATAAAAATAAAAATCATTAGGACGGCCGGGCTTTTGGGATGGAAGCAGAGTTCCGCTGCTTGGGCAGAATGCTGGAGCTCGAGACTGAACTGCGCTGAAGTGTTGCGGGCTTTGTGTGAGTAAATTCCTGACTTATTACACGCACGCCAAACAAATCCCTTTTTCTGAAGACAATTTAGTGTTTCCTTGCATCAGCAGAACTCCGATTGGAGGCGGGCCAAGGTTGGCATTTCTCATGCGTGACGTTAATTTACTCCCCCCCCCCCCCCCCCCCCCTTCCCCCCGGGGGGGAAGCGTAGGCCTTATTTTCTTTGGTGCCTTTATCAGGGAGCTGCTGTGGCCTTCTCTGCCCCTGCTGGTCTAACAGGAGCTCACAGATACAGACCTCTTTATTCCAGCTGCTTCTTAGAGCTGAGAGGAGTGTGTGAGTGTGTGAGTGTGTGAGTGTGTGCGTGTGTGTGTGTGTGTTTGAGTGTGTGTGTGACAGAGGAGTCTGTGCGTGCGTGTGTGTGTGTGTGGGAGTGTGTGTGTGTGTTTGAGTGTGTGTGTGACAGAGGAGTCTGTGCGTGCGTGTGTTTGAGTGTGTGCAAGAGTGCGTGTGTGTGTGAGTGCGTGCGTGCGTGCGTGTCTGTGTGTGTGCATGTCTGTGTGTGTGTTTGTGAGAGACTGAATTCGATGGCAGGTGTTCTTGTGTAGGATCTTTCTTTTTGCCTTTACCCAACGCCTTGCAACACCATCCCGGGTGTTTTGAAACTCTACGGCTGTCCTGTAGACTCACAGCAAGATCGAGAGATTGCTGCTCTTATTATTACACAACCGAAAGTTATCCTTCCTGCCCCCCCCCCCCCCTTCTCTCTCTCTCTCTCCAAACGAAGCTGTGTGTTGTTCTTCATTTGGTTCCGAGTCAAACTCCGTTCACTCTCCGTTCCCTTCACTTGGCACCAAAGATCCTCCGTGTTTTAGTTTATTTCCTCCCTCGGATCGCTTCTGCGATTATGAACCGTGGCCGTGTGGTTTGGTCTTATCCAGCGAGGGCTCGACTGTAAATCGCTAAGCGATGCCGTGGAGTCTCTGTACGGCCTGTAGTGAGGATGCGCAATGTCTGTTCGCTCGCACTGAGGCAGATTTTGCGTGGGGGGTATGGGGGGGGGGGGGGGGTTTACAGCTGAAATATATATATTATCAGCAGCAACATATTATATTAATATTATAAATATTACCGTATGCTAAGAGCGTAAAATGCCTTTTAGCTGGATATATGCAGTGAACGGCATATCTCGTCCACACACATAGGAAAACTGTCTAAACTCAGCCGGCCTTACAGAAAACGGGAATTAACAGATGCTTTCAGACGTTGCAATACATTTTTTTTTACAAATATGTTTTTCATTAAATGTTCTAAAAAAGTTCACATACTTATAGTGCAGTGAAGAAAAAGTTTAGTAAAATCAGGAATAGTAAAATAGGCTTTAGGCTTGTGACATCACAATGGACAGAAAACTGAGAGGGGCACCACCAATCAGGGTGTACGTTGATAACATGCGATAGAACAAAACTGATGGTGATTGGTGGATAACTGTATGCTGTCTGGCTACACCTCCTAGCTCCTTGTGCGTAATTGGCAGGAAGCGACCAAATTGTTTGATTGGGTTCTGCCAACGTACTCCGTGATTGGTGGAGCTCCTCTCTAGTTTCTAGCAATAGGATGATGTCACGGTCGGTTCCATTCCTACTTCACTGACCCCAGAGCAAGCCAGGTGGTCTTGGAGGAAGCTTGAGAAGTGCAGTGGGCTGAAGACCCAGGGCTCTCTCTCTCTCTCTCTCTCTCTCTCTCTCTCTCTCTCCTCTCTCTCTCTCTCTCTCTCTCTCTCTCTCTCTCTCTCTCTCTCTCTCTCTCTCTCTCTCTCTCTCTCTCTCTCTCTCTCTCTCTCTCTCTCTCTCTCTCTCTCTCTCTCTCTCTCTCTCTCTCTCTCTCTCTCTCTCTCTGTTAGTCCTCTGTGATAACCACTCGCTCAACGTCCTGTTAAACCCCGGAGTCACAGGAAGTCAGCGTTCTTTATCGTGTCACACACAGGCTGCCTTAAAGGCAAGCCGCAGTGTAATCCCTTCAAAAAAAAAAAAAAAAAAAAAAACGTGTCTTCTTCCCAGAAGACATCAGAACAGGACTAATCCACTGTGAGCAGGTCAAGAGGGAGTGCTCCAAATTACGTGGATGTGTTTTTTTTTTTTTTAAACACACATCTGTGCTGCAAACATTATTTTTGCACGCAGCATTTCATAGCGCTCAGGCAGCAGGAACCGGTGGATGACATCACTGCATGCCATTTCCTGTTTTTGTGCGTGTCTGTGTCTGTGTCTGGGTGTGTTGTTGTCGTGTGTGTGTGTGTGTGTGTGTGTGTGTGTTTCCCCTTATTGCATCTAAGCTAAGTGCTTACATAGCGTGATTTGCCTCGGCTCACTCACTGTAGATGGCGAGTAGGAGATGAATATGTTGTTATTATGATAATAGCTGTGATGGCGGTACAGACTGGTAATGGCTGCCGAAGGGAAGCCTCCCATTGGTCAGTCTCACCTCGGGCTCGTGTCTCTGAGCTATTAGCTCGCTTAGCGTTAGCGCTTTTTCGGCGTTTCGCCCGCGTAGCCCGTCCCGCGGATTTATGGGCGCGTGTTTACATTTCCGCCGGCGCTGGAGGTTAAGTGGACGGGGGCCCGAATATTCTGACCCCCCCCCCCCCCAGCCTCCCAGTTATGGACCCCCAGACAAGCAGACAGATATATAAATGGCAGTGACTTTGCTTCTGGTTTGTTTCTAACCCTCTGTCTCTCTTTCTCCCCTTTTCTGTCTTTCTCTCTCTTTCTCCCTTTCTCTCTCTCTCTCTCTCTCTCCCTCTCTCTCTCACACACAGACCTGTGCTGACGGCCAGTGGAAACTGAGCAGCTCGGCCTTGAACAACGAGTTCTTCACGTCCGCCGCACAGTCCTGGAAGGAGAGACTCGCGGAAGGTCTGTGTCCCAGAATCCCCCTGTGCCTTCCCTTCCCAGCAGACCTTGCGTCTCTAGCCCCCCATGTTCTCCTCTCGTTCGTGTGGTTTTCCTCCCACCGTCCAAAGATGTGCAGGTTGGGTTAACTGGAGAGTTAAAATTGCCCCTAGGTATGAGTGTGTGCCCTGCGATAGATTGGCAAACAGGTGTCTTCCTGCCTCTCACCTAATGCATGCTGGGATAGGCTCCAGCACCCCTGAGCAGGAACAAGCGGGTATAGACGATGGATGGATGGACGGATGGATGGATGGATGGATGGATGGATGGATGGATGGACGGACGGACGGATGATGGACGAACGGACGGATGATGGATGGATGATGGATGGATGGATGATGGACGGACGGGCGGGCGGGCGGGCGGGCGGGCGGGCGGGCGGATGGACGGACGGACGGACGGACGGACGGATGGATGGATGGATAGTCGGCTCCAGCGACATAGATCCACAGACTCGTCCTTAAATGGCTTTTGCTTTGACTGTCAAATTTAAACGACCAACAAGCAAAGTTTTCTTTTTGCTGTCTGAATCCATTTGGAGCTGGAATTTAAAAACAAAAGCTCATTTGCCCTGGGGGGAGGTTTTTTTCATGTTTTCTTACGGTTGTGTTCTTTGTTGTGTCATTCAAATAAAAGACTCATCTTTTTTTTGTGTCATTGGAACTTTAGAGTATAACGAACGATGTCAGTTAAAACGGAATCGCGGATCAGTAAAGTCGTTCGCGAGCCGACGCGTCCACACGTACGTTTCTTTGCTCTGAGGCGATTCCTTAAAAGGAAGGCAAACTGGATTATTAATTATATACAGAGAATGTGAGGCTTCCGCCCGTGTTTGTGGATGAGATAACCAGGCGCTTTGGGAAGGTCACCTACCTTGTTTTCTCGCGCCGAGGCAACCGGAGATGTGTTGACGTTGATTTATATATTTTCTCAGTTTTGTTTTATTTGTCCAATCAGGGGGAGATAAGCAGATAAGCCCGAGAGGTTGCTAGGAGTCAAGCTGCTCAAATGGTTTCTCAGAAATCCTCCAGAAGAAAGAAAGAAAAGGAGAAGAAAAAAAAAAAAACAGAGATGAGACAGCACTTTGGAGTTTTTAATCAAAGGCCAAACAGGGCTGGAAAAAGATGTTAGATGTTCTGCTCTGGAATCGTTGTCCTGTCTTTACCCCCCCCCCCCCCCCCCCGATAAATCTGCGTTGCCTTCCTTTAAAATAGTCACGGGTAGTCTTGTTTGCACTCGCCACGTCCTCAAGGTGTACCAGAGTGAAATCCCAAGCTTGACACCCCAGGTCTTCACCGCAAAAGGGAGTTGAGTTTTGGGATGACCTACCCGGGTTATCTGAACAGCGGGGGTTTGAACGCCGGGCCGGGTGAGGTGCCAGGAGGCCGTAGTTTTCGCGGAAAAGGTGTGTGGCAGGTCTTTTTTTTTCGGCGTCCGTGTGGGAGCTGAAGTGAGCGGAGGTGGTGTTCTCCGAGCGGCCGCTGACAGCGCCAGTGACAGCAAATAAAAATAATGGCCTGTCCGTCATTACGGAGCCTCAGCCAAACCTGGCTCTGTGCCCCCCCCCCCCCCCCCCAGACTCCTGATGTCATTTCCCCTCCATGCTGATTTGTGTTCCTGATTCAAGGCGGACAGGAGCGTGTGAGTGCATGGCCCTGTCGAAAATAGGAAAAAACCAAATAAATATCCTGAGTGCAACTGAGGCTGGCTTTGACTGAGCCTGGCTATGATGGGCCAACTGATCCTGGCTTTGATTGGCTAACGTAGCCTACCTTTGACTGGTTCTGAGTTTGATTGGCTAGCTGATCCTGGCTTTGATTGGCTAACGTAGCCTACCTTTGACTGGTTCTGACTTTGATTGGCTAGCTGAGCCTGGCTTTGATTGGCGAACTGTTCCTGCCTTTTGCTGAGCCTGGCTCTGATTGGCGAACTGTTCCTGCCTTTTGCTGAGCCTGGCTCTGATTGGCCAACTGAGCCTGACTTTGACTGAGCCTGGCTATGGCCAAATGAGCTTAGTTTTGATTGGAATTCTTCCCCACATTTTCATGGCCTGACCTCTGGGCTTGTAACTGAAAGGATGCAGGTTTGATTCCCAGTTGGGGCTCTACTGTTAAACCTTCTAACAGGGTACCTAACCTGAATTTCTTCAGTAAATATCCAGCTCTGTAAACGGATTGTAATTAAAAATGTGACCCGTGTAAGTCTCTCTGGAAAATAGCACCCTCTGGAGGCTGAAATATAAATATGGAACCGCTTTAGGGTGCTTTTGCGTGTTACTGCTGTTGAAACAGCTGCGTTTCAGCTTAAAGTGAAAGGTGGAAATAGTTCGTACCTTAGAGCCGAAGCTAAAGTGTATTGCGGGGGGTGTACTGTATGTTGGGGGGGTGGGGGGAGGCATTGAATCTTGTGTAAGGCAGGAGTTTGAGAGTGCTCTTGGGCGCCCCCTGCAGGCGATTTCACCCCCGAGATGCGGCTGAGGGTGCGGCAGGAGCTGGAGAAGGAGAAGAAGATGGAGCCCTGGAAAGAGCAGTTCTACGAGAGCTACTATGGCCAGACGTGAGTATGTGTGCGTGCGTGTGTGTGCGTGCGTGCGTGCGTGTCTGAGTGTGTGTGTCAGACCTGGGTCGGATATGTATTTGTTTTGGATTCAAATACTTTTCTGTGCTCTGTTGATCTTGCCTGGTGTAACTGAGCCTGTCAATATGACCAGAAGGCGGGGTTTGCGCTTTTTGAGAGCATTTCATTGGTCCCAATACACCAGGCAAGATCAGTAAATCGTAGAAAAGTATTTGAATCTAAAACAAATACGTGTTTGACCCAGGTCTGGTGGGTGTGTGTGTGGGGGGGGGGTGTGATTTTCCACAGATTTTCCAAAATCATCAATTAATCCTTGAAGCAGTACCAAGTCCTCATGACTCAGTGATGACTCTCCTGGGATTGGACTGGTTCCATTTTAGGGTTCAACCACGTAAACAACCTTTGTGCTGCTCAGGCAAAACCCGGTCCAGTTTCCTCCCCATCTATCCTTATGCTCTTATGTCTGAGAACGATTTTTAAAAAATGCATTATATTCATAACACATATCCAATTACTCTGTCATTTCCTTACACTGAAAACCATGAACGTAGACGGTGATGTTAGGGGATTCCTAAATCCACCGGCGACAGCGCTTCTCTTTTTTCAGTTGGCTTTTTGCATTCGCGCGCCGTCCTCCTCCTCCTCCCGCCCCACGGCCGTTAAGTAGCGACGTGATTAATTAAGCTGATGCGAATGTGTTGTTTAAAAAAAAGAAAACAAAAAAAGACAAAAGCAATCTGTTTTTACCGCCAGCCGTCGTTGCGGAATCGAACATGAAAATAATAGCATTCTTTTTTGAGTCAATCACTCGCCGTTGGCAGCGGTCCCTCCGCCAGGAGACGCGACATTATTCACGGAGAACACGACAGCCCCATTTCCCCTGAGCGATTGCGTTATCCGCCGTACTGGTCTCAGTCCAGCACCGCTCCGCTGTCCTCTGAATACTGCATGAGTCTGCAGTTAGCCAGCGCCTAAACCGAGCCACGCGCACTTTCATCTGTTTTGGTTTGTTTGAGCGCGCGCTGAGAATTTCAAACTTAAAAAAAAAAGAAAACGTTTTTTTAAAAAAAAAAAAAAACCGCATTTGTAACTGCCGCAAATACTTGCTGACAAAGACGGGCTGAGGGATTGACTGTATGTGCTTAGACGGAAGAGCACTTTATTTTTATTTTTTACAATTTTATTTGAAACATATTTCATAAATGCAACCGCTGTACAACTTTCTCACAGGTTGTATTTTTTACTCTGGCACTTTAGAGAACCCATACCTGAATTTAAGGGGGGTGTCAGTCAAAATTTTTTTTTGGACCAGGGGTGCATGCCATTCTTCACCTGGAGGTGGCCTAGTTGCTAAGCAACCAGAACAGATGCTGTGACAGGGTGTTTTTTTTTTTTTTTTGGATGGGTGGGGGTGGGGTGGGGTGTGGGAGCAGGGGCGTGGCACACGGTTGAGGTAGCTCAGGTGAAGAGACGAACAGGAACAGGTACAGGTACGACCTACAGGTGTGTTCACTTTAAGGGCTACTGTTTGTCGTCCTCCTCTTTTTATAGCGGTGGTAAATGTAAAAGGTTAGCCTGCAGCGTCCCTCTGTCCCCCGGTGTGACCCAGAGGTCTTTCTGTGCTGACGTGTGGAGCGGCCATTTTCTCCCAGGTCTTTATTCAGTGTGACAGAAAAAGACTGATGTCTTGTCCCTGCTGTACTCCCCCCCGCCCCCACCCCATCGTTCGACCACAACCCTTAAATGTCACATTTAAAAACTGACTTGTGACCCACATCTTTTTTCAGAGGTGTGTTTTTTTTTTTTGCTGTGCTCTTCCGGTAAACTGAAAAGCACATTTATTTTTTTTTTTCTCCCAGAATCTTTTTTTTTTTGTTGTTGTCCTTACTCTTTTCTAAGCTTTTTTTCCCCCCCTATCGGAAAAAAGGGATGGCTGAGCTTTTGTCCTGTAATGACGGGTCTAAGTGAAATGGGAGAGGTCACAGCAAACTTGTAGTTTTTTTATTGAAGAGGAAGAGGTGGAGGAGGAAGAGTTGGTCTCTGGATAGACTAACCCCCCCCTCCCCCACCCCACCCAAATACCCTTCTAGTGTGGGTTTGTTCACTTGTTCTTTTTGTGTCATCTGTGACCTTAGTATTAGTCAGAACTGTGGAAGAGGCATAAAGTATAAAATCATTATGTATAAAAATAGGACTGAAGTACACTCTTTTGGAGTCTGTGTGTGTGTGTGTGTGTGTGTGTGTGTGTGTGTGTGGCTGGGAGCGCACATATGTGTGTTTGAGCGTGGGAGCATGTGTGTGTATGAGTGTGTGTGTGTGTGTCGAAGTGTGTCCTTCCAGTCAGCTCAATGCAAGAGGAACTGTCACTCATTCATAATTAATAATTCATAAATCACGCTTCTCAGTACCTGTGGATACCCGGGCATGTAAACAGCACTTCTCTCTTCATTTTATTTCTTTTTGCAAGGAAAATAACGAATGAACAGGAAGCCATGTGACTGGTGACCCAGTTAAGCTGCAGTGCATTCTGGGACTGAGTGTTAGAACACATAGATAACTAGAAAAACAAAAGAGGGCTAAAACAGGACAGGTTACCTTGTTGAAATTCATTTATACGTTTGAACCTGTGGAATAATAATATGGATTCTTGCTATTGCTACTTATAATTAGTAAGATTTTTAATACTTTTCACTACTCTAGCGAGGAGAATGCATCAGAAGCATGCTGCTTAAATCTAACAATAATCAGTGAAAAAAAAAAGATTTAAAAAACATAACATGAACACATAATGAAACGGGAAGGTGTGTTCAGAGGTCATGGAAGATGGGAACGTTTATTACATTACATTACATTATGTTACATTACATTACATTATGTTACATTACGTTACATTACATTACATTACATTACATTATGTTACATTACATTACATTATGTTACATTACGTTACATTACATTACATTATGTTACATTACATTATGTTACATTACATTACATTACATTACGTTACATTACATTACATTATGTTACATTACATTACATTACATTACATTACAGCGGACACTCGTATCCAGGGTAGTAACCCTAAAAGGCAGGAGGGCGTTATCCGGAGTCGGAGTCGAGCGCGTGGTCTCGCCGGAGCAGGTGTGCGCGGCGCTTCCCCCCGTGCGCTACCCGCGTGCGCTGCGATGATTCATCCCCGCGCGCTTTCGGCTAAAAGGCCCTTCTGACAGAGAGGCAAAGTCACGGCTCTCTCTGTGTCACCCCCAGGGAGCCGAGCCGCTGAGTCACCCCTCGCCTTTAATCAGACACCAGGGACGCACGGGAAATCTCTCTCTCTCTCCCTCTCTCTCTCTCTCTCTCTCTCTCTCACGTTCTCCCTCTCTCTTTCACTGTCTCTCTCCCTCTCTCTCTCTTTGTCTCTTTCACTCTCTCTCTCTCTCTCTCTCTTTCACTCTATCTCTCTCTCTCTTTGTCTCACTCCCTCTTTATCTCTCCCTCTCTCACTCTCTTTATCTCTCTCTTTATTTCTCTCTCTTTCACTCTCTTTCACTCTATCTCCCTCTCTCACGCACTCTCTTTATATCTCTTTCTCTGCTGTCGCTCAGTATCCTCTTTCTCCTCTCTCTCTCTATCTCTCTCTCTTTCTCCTCTCTCTTTCTCTCTGCGGTCAGAGGAGGGGTACAATGAGTGCTTTTCATGAAGTCTGTGGCCAATACTGGGCTGTTTAATGGGTTAGTCTCTTTTTGGCTTGTGTGCATTTTGTTTTGTGGGTATTTTTATTTTTATTTATTTGTTTTTCATTTTTTTGGTTGTTTTTTATCCTGATTTCTATTGGTTTCTCTCATTTTTATGTTTGAATTACTTGGTTAACAAGAATGGTATGTTTCCTTTAACTGTCATATGAAGGGTAACCAAAGGTCAAAGGTTGCTCTCTCTCTGCTGCCTCTTCTGCTCTTTCCCCATCTATCTCTCTTTCTGTTATCTCTCCCACTCTCTCCATGTCTCTCTTTCTCTGCTCTCTCTCCCTCTCTCTCTCTCTCTGGGGTTACCTGAGGTCGAGAGTCACTATAATCCCTCTTCTAGCGAGCGTCTCCCTCTGGCACATTTCTTTCTTTCCTATTTTTCGTTTCGTTCATTAATTCATTCTGGCGCTTCGCTGTGCGGGGCCCTCTGCTCCCCGTCGCCCCGGCGATCGACTCGCACGGCGCTATGAGTCACGGGGGGGGGGTTCGACGCGCCCCCCCCCCCCGGAACACTGGGGAGCACGTCGGCGGCGAGGACGTGAGTCACGCGCTGTTCTTTTCCCGCCTTTTTTCTCTCCCTGCGTGGGCTTCCCGGTGCTACTGACTCGTACCGTGGACCGCCGGGATGGGCGAGCGAGCGTAACGCTGAGCTCTCGAGCGCTGCCGCCTGAGCCCCGTTTCCTGTTTCGGGTTGTAGTCGCGCGTTTACCGCCTGCTGACGTCCCCGTTTACCTGAACACGCTTAACGCTTAACCTGTCAATCCCTACCTCCTCACTTGAATTACTTTGGTGTACTTGAACCTCTGTTGTGTTGCGTCTTGTGCTGTTTTTGTGTCTTGTTCTATGTTTATATTTGACGGTTGTCGTTTTTAAGGCAACCTTGGCAAAGCCAAAGGCAAAATTCCAGAAGTGGACAATAAAGTATCCTAACCTAATGTAATATTGATCTGTGCTTGTGTGTGCTTCTGATCTCAGAGTCCGT
The DNA here is from genome assembly GCF_013347855.1 of Anguilla anguilla. Lineage (NCBI taxonomy): Eukaryota > Metazoa > Chordata > Actinopteri > Anguilliformes > Anguillidae > Anguilla > Anguilla anguilla. The sequence continues at coordinate 59,543,572 of NC_049206.1, read as the reverse complement.
GTTCACAGTCATTTTGTTTCTTTACCCACCTCAGTTCTGGGCTCAGTTTGGAAGAATCCAGAGAGCTGACGGTGACGCCTCCCAGCCCGGAACGTTCCGAACCCCAGCCGGCTCCTCCTTCCCCTCCCCCTCCCGCCCCCCCTCCAAAGCAAGCCGAGCCTGTGAAGGGGACGAGGGTGGGGGCCGGGGAGGCTCACCCCGAAAAGGAAGAGAGGAGCCCCTCCCCCAGCTTAAAACAGGAGACGCCAGAGGGGGGGTCCGATGCCGAGCCCGCAGCCGCCCCCCCAGACCAGCCGGTGGTCCCCGACACCCCCCCGCCGGTCCCCAAAACACCAGAGGCGTCCTCACCGACACCCAGTGATGAGGTCAGCCCCGCCCAATCGGAGAGGGCCCCCAGGGAGTTTGGCCAATCAGGAGAAGGGCTGGAAGGCAGGGCCAAAGTAGAGACCCCTCCCCCAAAAGACCAGAATGTGGGGAAGGCCACACCCACCCAGGTGGAGACCCCCACCAGCACTGAAGCTCCTGAGTCGGAGCTTGTGGGGGCGGAGCCTGTGGGGGCGGGGCCTGTGGGGGCGGAGCCTGTAGGGGTGGAGCCCGTGGAGGCGGTGGCCCCGGAGCCCGTGAAGAGGAAGTGTTCCTCCAGTGAAGAGGAAGTGGCCCCCAGCCCAGAGAAGAGGCCCCGAGTGTCAGAGGTACCCCCTCTTCCCCCGACACCCCCTCTGCCCCCAACACCCCCTCCAAGACCCTCCCTCCAAGTCAAGGAGCGGCCCACGGCACCCAGAGTCCCTCCACTCACGGTAAACAGCTTAAAGAATAACCTCTCCCCCTGTAGGGCTGAACCACACTTGTGTTTTCATGTTGCAAGTTTGCATTTTGTTCTACACTTCAGCAATGTGGTATACCCATGGTTGTGTCTTTTGTGTGTGTGTGTATGTGTGTGTGTGTGTGTCCGTGTGCGTATGTGCGTGCGTGCGTGCGTGCGTGTGTATGTATGTGTGTGTGTGTGCATGTGTGTGTGTGTGTGAGCAGATTCCAGTCTCGTGGATCTCGTCCAGTCCGGGGGCCAGTGGGAGCCCGATCTCTCCGCGGACGCCGTTCCCAGCCCCCCTCCCCAGCCCGGGGGGGCGCACGGGGGCTCGAACCCTCGCCGACATCAAGGCCAAAGCGCAGCTGGCCCGGGCGCAGAGAGTGGCCGCCGCCGCCGCAGCCGCCGCTGCCGCCGGGTCGTCAGCAGGGGGCGCCGTTCCCGGGCCGGGACCGGGAGGGGGGGGTGGGGAGGCTGGGGGCTCCACCCCAACAACTCCCGAACCTGGGCTCCAACCCCAGCCCGGGACCCCCTCCTTTCGAGCACAGCTGCAGCCCGCCGCCTCGACTCCCGCCAAGCAAGCCCCTCCTACTGCGGTTACCACGGTGACCGCGCCGGCCAATCCCCTGGGACCCATCCAGTCTTCGGGTCCGAGCGGGACCCCCCAGAGAGACCCCCCTCTCACGGGGGCCAGCGGATCGGCGGAGCCCCCCAGCCCAGCGGCAGTTTCTGCAGGGGGAAAGGCGGAGTCTTCAGCCGCCCAAAAGCCATCGGGGTCCTCCACCGTCCCTCCCCAGGGGGTGAGGGCTGCTCCGTCCCGTCCGGTCACGCACCCCACCACCACCCCGGCGCTCAGCCAGAGGACACCCCAGATCTCGCAGCCCACGGGGCCCTGCACCAGGGCCACCTCCTCCATCACCTCCAGCAACCCCCTGGTCACCAAACTCCTGCAGGGCCAGGAGGTGCCCCTGGAGCAGATTCTCCCCAAAGCCCTGTCCCGGCCTCGGCCCGGCCGGAGAGCGCTCGGGGGCTTCGGCCCGGCGGCGGGGGACGGCGGGGGCCCCGTCGGGGCCGAGGAGGACAGGCTGAGGGCCCCCGCGGCCCAGGACCCCGGCCCCCACCAGCACCAGCAGCAGCAGCAGCAGCAGCAGCAGCGGGAGATGCTGAACCAGGCCACTCAGGAGCAGATCCTGCACACGCTGATGCAGCGCGCTCACCACGCCCAGCGCTTCTTCCCCCCCGCCTGCGCCCAGCTCGCCGGCCCCCCCCCTCCCCCACCCCCACCCGATGGGCCCGCTCCTCCGGCCCTCCGACTGCGCCCCCGTCCCCGTCCCCGTCCCGCGGCTCCCGCTGGGCTTCCTGTCCCGAAAGAGGCCGTCCCGCCCGGCCATGACGGGACACTACCTGCTCAACGTCTCCACCTACGGGCGCGGCTCGGAGAGCGGGAAGAGGGCACACCTGGCCTCCGCCGTCCCCCTGGCCCACCTGAAGAGGGAGCAGGAGGAGGAGGAAGGAGAGGAGGGGGAGGAGGGAGAGGAGGGAGAGGAAGGGCTCGGGGAAGGGGAGGAGCAGAGCATAGCGGGGCAATGGATGACCTCTGACCTTTCGGGGGTTAAGACGGAGACGCAGGGCTCCTCGGAGGACGCGGCAGACCCTCACCACCAGCAGCGCAGGATAAAGTCGGAGTTTCCGTCGTTCGGACACGCCCCCGATAGGGAGGGGTGTGGTAGTGGCGCTGTCGAACCCAGAGCCAAAGAGGTGGTCCGGACCCACCAGCCGGACCGGGTCGGCACCGCTCCGGGCCTGTCCGTGTCGGACACTCCGGAGCCCCCTCGCCCGCCGGGCCCCCCCACGGGCCCCCACACGGGCCGCCGCTCGCGCAAAGCGTCGTCGGAGGGCCAGGGACTGTACAGCGGTCACCCGGGCGACCGCAGCCCCGCGGAGACGGGCGGCTCCCCCGGCTACAGCCCCGCCTCCGGCAGCGGCAGCGTCATGTCCTTCTCGGTGACGGTGACCGCCATCCCCGCCGACCACCACCACCACCACCACCGCCCCGGCGAGGCCCCGCCCCTGCCCGCCTTCGCGGAAGGCTCCGGAATGGACGGCGGCGCCTCCAAGTGCTACTGCCGGCTGAAGGCCATGATCATGTGCAAGGGCTGCGGCGCCTTCTGCCACGACGACTGCATTGGACCTTCCAAGCTCTGCGTGTCCTGCCTGGTAGTGCGGTAGCTGCTGCCCTGCCCCACCTACTGCTGTCTGTCCCACACACACACACACACCGCACGCACACACACACACACACACCGCACACACACACACACACACATACACACAGTCACCCACACACATACACCGCACACACACACAAACACAGTCACCCACACACAAACACACCGCACACACACACACACACCGCACACACACATACGCACAGTCACCCACACACACACAAACACACAGTCACACATACACGCACATACTCGCGCACACACAGTTTATAGCATTGACAAAGAAACCCAGCACCTTGTACTTAGAATTTCAGTTCACTTGTGTTTTGTGAATTTTGTGACAAAAAAATTTGCACTTAGAGGAAAAAAATAATAATTTTATTGCACAATATTTTTGTTTAAAAACAAAAGGAAACTTAAAAAAAAAAAAAAACAACAAAAAAGGAGAAAAAAAATGACAAAAATATTTTTCTAGATGATTTCTGAGATGTCTGTGATGGACAGAGCCTTCCTTAGTCGTGGATCCTTTGTTGTTATCGGACGCTTGTGCACAGAATAGTTTGAGGAAAGGCTGTGGCATTCTACCCGCGTTAATCACAAGTCTGATGGAAAAACCGTGCTGGGTCCTTGTAGCGCGAGCTGAAGGTAGCGTCTGAATGCGCGATGATCCTGTGTGTGCGTCAGCGAAGTTCTGAATTGCACACGACGCAGCGCATATAAATTGCTGTCAGTGTAACCTAAGGTCATGGTTTTTTAGTTCTGTTCAAATGTCTCCTCCAACAGAAATTAACTGCCATCGCAACTAGCGGACAACCAAGTGTACAAAAAAAAATGCATTTCATGTAGGCTACTGAGAGAGAGGTAAAGTGCTTTACTGGGTAGAAAAAAATCAAACTCGTACAACTACCCACAAGCACCACTGAATGGAATGTGGACTGAAACCACCTTCTAAAACACTGATCCACGTTCAAAACCCAGATCAGACGTGCGGTACGGTACGCTGTTTCAATATTGCACCTTATGGTCATCCACCCTGCTGACGTTTAAAACATTTCTGCTCGTGGAAAGACAAAAACTGATCTTGAGGTTTGATTGGACAACGTGTGAGGGGAAAATCTAGTGCAGTTTGATATCTGCCCTTTTGTACTGTGCTGGCCTTCTGCTCAGAGTTACGCCGGGCACCCACCGCACGCGTCGCGTAAGCGTCGCGTAAACAGCAGGGCGAAGCAGCACGACGCGACGCGTAGGGTGTCTCCACTGGTTCCGTTTGTGTCGCGCAAAGGCTTGCGTAAAAGCTATATATTCCCAGTAGCTCTCGCAGTCTGCAGTGGGCTTACATCGTGTATTTCACGTTTGTTCAGGACTTTTGATTATGGGTTAAGTGAATACTTGGTGAGAGACCTTTTTGATTCTGTTAATTTGGTAATATTTCTTAATATTTTTTTATATGTAAATACGTGAGAAAGTAAACGCTTTAAATAATTACCATAAACTTAAATCGCAACGTAGCCTGCATAACAATCTCAAACGGTATTAATTTATTTGCTTGGTTAACAAGCGTGCCAACTTTGTGAAGAATATGTAATGATCATAATAATAATAATAATCCATAATCAACCATTGGGAATTCCCGTGTCGTCTTGTTATTCACGTCAAAACATTTATATGATCATATTTAGTAAAATCAGTTCATCGTCAAAAAGATAACAGTTTAAACTTGAAGGGATATGAACACCACAACGTCATGAACACCGGAAGCTTTGAAGTACAAGTGCAAAAAAGGCTTGCTTACAACTTCATTTATAAAATAGGTGCATTTTCATCGGCAAGACCACCGAATAATCTGCTTTTTTTAAAGCTCTGTGGATTATCTGATTTTTATTAACAAGCCCTTTTTGAAAGCACGGCGAACGAAGACATCGGAGAAGTCAAAAGGGCTGAGCAATGGTTGGTTAAAAACTACCTTCCAACATTCGAGCTAACAAACCGCTGCTCGGTTCATTCACTTCTACGTCATTCAATAGGCTACGATTTTCTGTGGTGTATTTTCAAATTTACCCCACCCCCTCCGCAAAATAAGACAGCGAAACTAAGTTTGCCTTTTCCCCAGGTTCCAGTTATTTATTTATTTATTTTTACAAAACGAAAAGGCTTGTATTTTTTTTTGGTGCTTATAAAATATCTGGGAGGTAACTGGGGACACACCCCCAGTAATATAAGGATGAAATATAAATCAGAGCATGTATACCTAGCATTTTAGAGCATATTTCTGTGTATAAACAGGCCATCGTGACGCGCGACAAGCCGAAAAAATAGAACTGAAGCGAAAAACTACGCTTCAGTTCGCTTGTGTCGCGCGAGCTTCGCAGCCGGTACGCGACGCGTTCGCATCTGGTGGAGACGACGTCGCCCGCTGCCGTTGTAATAACAGTACTTCAACTACGCTTCAGTTACGCGCGTAATACGCGCGTAGTGCGCTCGCGGCCGATACGCGTGCGGTGGGTGCCCGGCTATAGGCTACCTTCTGATGCGTTCCGGACAGAGAGGATCGTTTAGATCAGAGTAGTAGCGAATCCGAAAGGGTCTGGCTGGATAAATATAAAACGGACCGTTTCTTAGCTGTGAAGATGTGCAATGATAGCCGGCTGGAAGGAATATTGCCGGCGCGATGCGCGAACGGCTTTCGTTCGCCTGGGGTGCCGTTTAGACTGCCGCGTAGATCTGATTAGAATCCGTTATGAAGCTAAAACCCGAATAAAAATTTTTTTAACCGACGCCAAACAAACAGCATGGAAACCGATCATTTCAAATGTCACAGTTAGCAACATTTGTGCGTAGTATTCCATTCAAATTGCCTGGATGTGACCTGTGTTGTGCGGACGTACAGACTGAATTTCTCTTCGCTTTTGTGTGTTTTGTTTTCTTTTTTGGCGCTGTCGCGCGTTGCTCTCTTGCTGCGCGTGGCCGTTCGTTTGGCTGGCGCGCGTGGCGTTTCAGAGCGCAGAGGCGCAGCCCCGTCACACGCACGTCACGCGCGAGATGGGAGTGTGCACATTCAGCGCCGGGCCGGGGTATCTGCCAGTCTAACGGTAGCCTTAAAGAGGACTTCCGATACCTGAACTTACGGCCGTCAGGTGGAGTTTTTCTCTCAGTGACAAACACACAGCATACTGCCGATTTTCTCCACGAAAACTTACTTTACCGTTATTTTTCTTCCTCCGTAACTTTGCTTTCCACAAGAGTGAATACCTTATTTTGTAATTACTTTTGTAATTATGTGTTGTTTTGTTTTTTTGCAAACCGTGAAACTGAATGTTGAGAAACAAGACTATTCAAGGGTCGTTTATTGAGGATATTCTAGTTATTTTGGAGTTGCTTTGCTTTGTAAATATTATCGTTCTTGTGAACTGGCTTTAGAATTGTATTCCTTCTTGCTCCTAACTGTCCGATAATTTCCTTTGCTTCTTTTCCAAACCGAGCAACTGCATCAGTTTTATATCGAATGAAAAAAAGCTAAGAATTCTGCTTGACAAATGTATATTAATATTTTAACCAACAGCGAGCACGATTTGTGTGACAGCTGAAAGCAATAACAGATCAGTGCCCTAATGCAATAATATTATTAATAATAATAATTAATAATAATATAATAATAATAATAATCAATACTATTGCTGTACATCCCTTTCACAATGAAATCATGGAAAACAAACCCAGGGTATGCATGCTGAAGACCAATAAATCTATAACTCAAGTCTATTAACCATATTTTTTAAAATGTTTGTTCCAAGTTCACGTGAAATTTAAGTACATTTTATATGAATCATTTCTAAGGTGTTATTACCAAAGACACCATATACGAATAGGTGTTCAAATCTTGTTTTTTTAAATGTTTGAACGAGTTAAAAAGTAATATATTTTAAGTAATATATTTTAATATATAAACTCTATTTACAAATAACCTAAGTGATATCATTTCAAAGGAAAAAAAAACAGGGTATTTGATAAAATGCCACTATAACCATCCTATTTTGTTGGTTATGACTGGACTACATGAGAGTACATTTTTAAATTTTCCTAGATCCATGCAATATCATATGGCTCCTTGCAAATCATTCTTAGACGACGGGGTGTACTTGGGGATTTTAGCAGAGATTTTAATACGTATATGTCTTTACACCTGTTTGGAAATTCAAGCATGAAATGAAATCGAGAGCCAAATGTATGAGTATATGACTCGATTCTGAAATACATAAAGGGAGAAGAGCACTTAATTTTTCCAAATAAAAGATGAAAGATTGCTTGAAGCGGACTAAAACTCAGCTCGCTCCGGATCAGATAGCATCAGGGACTCGTAAGCAGGAGTCTTCATGCGGGTAGGCCTTAGATCCGTTTTTAAAAAGCCGTTTGGAAACCAGTGCTACAAACCTCCTCAAAGCTATTCAATGCAAAAATAAACAAATAAAAATATGGGTATCATCTCAAAATATATTTGTCAGATGTGAAAGATATTTGCTCATTCTCAGCTGGAGTCTTATGCAAAGGTTTTTCATGCCAGAGTTTACTCAATTATGCTTTTTCAAAAATCTGACTTTAAAAGACCTGCTGTTAACAGTCATTCTTCTCTACACCCGAAGCTCTGTAGCCCAGCAGGGGCGGGGCCTATTCGCTGATTTCATTTGCAGTCTTAAAACAGTTTCTTTCTCTTTCTTTTTCCCCCCCTCCCCTTGCTGCTGCATAATGCATTAGCGGCATTAAGGTAATGCACTGCAAGCATTAAAGAGTCATTCGCTTCGCGAGGGAGGGGGGTTTGGGGTGGGGGGGTTTAACAGGGAAATGTTATGCAAGTAAAGAGGAAACAAGACTGCCTTAAATTCATTATTGATTTGAACTCAGCGCATTCACTTTCGCCATGGCTACCCGCATCATTTGACCCTCCCTGCCCCCTCCCACAGACGCTCACACTTCACCTGACATTACAAATAAGAAGAAAAAAAAAGTTGATGTATCCGCTACAATTCCTCCGTTTTTATCTCCGATTGTGTGTGCGATATTTTCGGTCAATCTTTCAGACCAAAGATAGTCAACTCAACTCTTACACTTCTTACAAAGCCATAATAGAACAGCTTCAGGTTTAGTCACCAGGTCACCACTGGACTAACCCCACAAGATGCTGTTTCCCCGTTAGCAGACGGCTCATCAGTTTGCTGAAAACGTTTATACCGAATACCTCACACTGATTTAGTAACAGTTTGTTCACTGTGTTTTTTTTGCCAATTTATTTCTAATGAGTGACACACATACAATACATTATTACTCAAACGTCCATTTTTGATTTTAAAAGCCAACACGATACGTCTTTTTTTTATAAACAACATGTCTAAGCCATCTTTCATCTTTCGCAGAAAAACAAACTGTAATAAACTCGGGGTTCGCAAACACGGTCCCAGGGGATCCCTTATATGCTGGTTTTCATTCCAGCCGTAGCTGCGCCTCTGAACTTTAACGATCCGTTAATTGTGCTTAATTAGACACTCTTTCGTTATTCGTTCCTAATTCCGTGCGGCACACTGGCCCACGTGCGTGCCTCGGGATGTGTCATCAGCCGGCATGCCTAATGCCTTTCATCTTCCGGCACGTGGCAAACGACTCTTTCAGAAGGCGCTTTCATTTTTTTAAATTTTTGAATAATAGATACTGAATACTCAATAAATGAGTTCCAATCTGCGGGAAAATGGCCTCTTAAACCAAATCAACGTTAAAGAAAATCCTTCTGAAGGAGTGGACGTTAAACACCCGTTTTCAACAGCATGAATTCGTCGAGAGGTTGGCTTTAACGTAAACTAGCATACAGTGGCGGGTCCCCTCGGACAGATTTGGGGGAACCTGTGTCATGAAGTCGGCCTAACTGTGGAATCGTGGCATACTTTTTAACCTTGACTTTCTGACTGTGCGGACACTGCTGATGGCAAATCGTTTTTGATAATCAGAGAAATATTTCTTTTGAAAAGTCTTTAAAGGGACTGATAGGTAATTCAACACCTGAAGCCAGGTGGCGGGGCGGGGCGGGGAGGGGGAAAATTTTTAGAAAATCGAACTTTGCTATTTTTTAGAACAATAAAATTTTTATTTATTTAATAACAGATATTTTGTATAAATAAAAGAAAGGTTATCAAAAAAAAACAGATTATCTATTGCCTGTGATTTCATGTGCATTAGTTTCAAAGTGAACGTTCGCTGTGGTCAATCACTGCATGGCAAGGGCGTAAGTTTAGTTTGAATATTGGGGGGGTAGAAATGCATCCATCCTGAGAACTCCAACCCTATAGGGGGGTCTAGGGACATGCCCCCCCACCCCAGAAGAAATTTTTAAAATGAACACCTGTGAAATTATCATTTCTGGTGAATTCCAAGGGGGAAATACTTCAGACTACTGATTAGTATATCCCAATCACAACAGGAAGCCCCATCTTTAATATACAAAATTAATCATATTATTTGGGGTGGGGGTTGGAACTCAAAAGACATGCATGTCAGGTGCACTCCTGCAGGTGCCCCTGACCAAGGCACTGGCCTCAGAGCTGGAGTTGGTCCCCGGGCACTGCACTGTGGCTGTCCCCTGTTCCTAGGTAACTAAGGATGGGTCAAATGCAGAGGACAAATTACCCCACGGGGTTCAATAAAAAGTATATCTTACCTCTTATCTTATCCCCCAAAAGTTACGCCCTTGCTGCACGGGGGGGGGGTTGGGGGGGGGGGGGGTATGGGGGGGGGAGCTGACGTGGGACTCCTTCTCATTACTCACGAGATCAAGCAGCGTCTTCTGGGAGAGAGGAGAGTTTAATCCTCTCTTCTTTCCTTTCTTTACGCGACGAGCGCAAACCTGCTGTTCCCTCTTCCCCAGGGAGCCCCCCCCCCCCCCCATTCCGCACATCTCTCTCTCTCTCTCTCTGATCGCGCGTTCCCAATAAAGGCGGGGAAAAGCCTCCTTTGATCATCCAGCGCAAACGAGCGTAGCGGGACGCCGCGCGAGCGCGAGGACTTAACGACTGTTTTTATTCAAAAAGGGACTCACCTGCCCCCCCCCACCCCCCCACCCCCCACCCCCGGCCCCCGGCCCCCGGCCCCCGGCCTCCCACTAGTCATAATATGTGTTGTTTTACCCCCCATGTTATTGTCCCACTGTGCGGAGTCCATTTGCTTTTTTATATCTGGTGCTATGCTGAAGACAACCAGGGGGGTCACAATTTAGCGGGAGTACAAGCTTTAGAGAAGTCACGGAGGGAGGTACAACTACTCAATCGCATGCTGGATTGCATTTTGTATTTCAGTGTAAAAAAACAAACAAAACAAGAACAAGGCCAGGTCAAAACCTAGCATATGGCTGGACCTAACACACTTCATCTGGCCGACCAATGGTGTAACTTCATAACTCGGCCAACCAATGGTGTAACTTCATCGCTCGGTCACTCAGTCACAGACATTTGCGTTTGTAGGGCTGGCCCCGCTGTTGCGGTCCAGCCAAAAACGAGTCAACTGCTCTTTAATATCACCATGTAAATCACGTAATTTCCATACTCTCAATTTTGTTTCAATTGTCAATATTCAATAGCAGAATCGTGTGCAACACTCAGTAATTATTAATAATTGTTATTTGTGTTTTTTTTTCCCTTTTGACCATTGAATCATGGGTAAATATTGGTTTACACCGCATTTAGGTGTCAAAATAAAAGCTTTACATCCGTATGTTTTCTTGTCAATGAATATGATGTTCTGTCCATCTCATGTCAAGTGGGGACAAGTGGGCACTTGTCCCGAGTGAATTTTCCGCTTAAATGGGGTCAAAAGGAATGGGAGTGTAACAAACTGAATAATGACTGACTGCTCGGTGTTCTGATTCAGAAAGGAAAGCTGTTTGGGAGTGTCTAGCTGAGCAGAGTAAGCCCTCGATATAAACTGTTAACTGCATTGCACTTTGTTCTGTTTGTGTTCTAAATCTGAAGGCTTACGTTAAATGCAGTATGCCACTCCCCCAAAAAACCCGTTTCTGAGAGTGAAAGACGAACGCCACTGTGGTCTGACCTCGTGCTGGTCTGTGTCCCAAAAAGGAGGTTATTTGTGTGAAGGTGTGTATGTGTTCCTGTGTGTGTGTGTGTGTGTGTGTGTGCACGCACGCCTACAGGGCTGGTTCATTGGTAGAAAGGGTGGTTGCCCTGGGTGCCATCCATTTGAGGTGGAGGGGGGTAAAATTTATGAAAGTTAATGTTAGCCCCCCAATACAGAGTCGCTATGTCTACCCCCCCCCCCCCCCACACACACACACACAGTCCGCAATCAATCTCCTACTCCTCCCAGCCCCCCCCCCCCCCCCAGTTTGCAATCTTACGGTGGCAGAAAGGCCAAAGCTGTGCGTGCGTGCGTGCGTGTATGTGTGTGCTCGGATATTTACCCTCACACAGATGTGTGAATTCCTCCATCCTCTGTTTTCTGTCTCTTCTTTTGCTGTTGTTACTCTTTTGAGGGAAAGAGAAACAACCTCTTTAAAAACTAAGAATGTAATATAGTAGTCAGCAATATGATTTTAAGAAAAAGTGTATTTTATCATGCAAGTTTTAAAGAAATAATTAAAAAAATTAAGATGTTTCCAGTAGTGCTGTATGCCTCTTTTTTTTCTCTTAAAGTGTATCTCTTGTAAAGTTGTTTTCACACGAGTGGTTTGGGTTTTGTAGTTTGAAACAGGGACAGGTGATTCCTGGGTGAGACTTGAGCAAGACTCTTAACATCGCATTACATTTCATTTGGCAGACCCTTTTATCCAATCTCTTTTTCATAAACAAAGCAAGCGTCTTATTGCGATGTCATGGCAGAGGTTTTCACACACTGTAATGTGTAACAACATACAAATACATATTATAACAGTGTTATAACAGTGTAATAATCAACAATTAAGAATCTGCCTACTCATGCAGTCCAGTTTAGAAGTAATGCAATACTGCATTACATTTTAAGTGTTAAAGTGTCCATGCAGAAGTTCATACAGTTCATTGGGGGGAGGGCAGGGCGGGGAGGGAGGGAGGGGGGGGGGGGGGGGAGTTGTGTGAACAAATAGGCTTTTTCCCTCCTGTGGGATCACACACTCGGGCTGTTAAATTTTCTGGCGAGTCCAGGGTTCGACAGGCTGAAGGACACATCCATCCCATCGACCCGCCGCGGCCGTGGTGAAGGATGGGCCGGACTGGATCTGGGTCATGAATGAACCATGAAGCCTCCGCCCGCCTGCTTTCGGGACCTGTCGCTGTCGGGACCTGTCACGGTCTGACTGATTTTCGGAAAAGCAGGAAGAGGAGGTTTTCAAAAATCTGGAAACCTGGACCTGTGTGAGCCGCTAGGGCACGTGTAAAAACTGCAAATAATGATCTGGCCCACATATCAATCCAGATAATCGACTACATCTGGCCTGGGAAGCAGCAGTGTGGACGGTGGAGTCCCTGGCAATATTCATTTGCAACACAGGGGGCGCTGTGCACTGCTGCTTGAGCAGCAAAGGGAAGAGAGGACCTACGGGGGCGGGGGTACAGGCACATACCCCCACCCCCCTCCCCAAATCCCCCTACTCTCATTGGCTTTAAGCAATGTTAATTTAAAAGACCTTTCTCACTGGCAACGTGGATGAAGTGTAGCACAGTGGGTAAGGAACTGGGCTTGTAACCGAAAGGTCGCAGGTTTGATTCCCAGGTAGGACACTGCCGTTGTACCCTTGAGCAAGGTACTTAACCAAAATTGCTTCAGTATATATCCAGCTGTATAAATGGATACAATGTAAAAATGCTATGTAAAAGTTGTGTAAGTCGCTCTGGATAAGAGCGTCTGCTAAATGCCTGTAATATAATGTAATGAAGTGTTGCTACGCTACTTCCTGTAAGCTTCTGGACGGGTAGCACTTACGTGAAAAAGGCCTATGATTCCACACATGCTGCAGAACACCACTGTAGCTGCGATATTCTTAAACAGTATCATCTGTTCATTTTACTGACCATCTCACTGTGTAAGCTGCTTATTACAACAACAAAAAAGGGTGACTCAAAGGTTTTATCAAAGGGCAAAGCGTGCTGGGGTTAGACTGAATCAACACCGGACCCAGACGCTGCTGCCGGTCCAGGGAAGGCCCAAGTCATACCTTTGCTATTTGGCGTGGAAATGGCGATTTTTATGGAGCTCCGTTACATTTGGCGTGCCACAGAGCAGATGAGTCATCCTCCAGCTGACGCTATCCCGTCTGTCATGCTCGCTTTGAAGTGCACAGGGTTCTGCCGGAAGTGGCAGAACCCGGGGCTCAGGCCGCAAGAGAGCGCAGAATCCCCCTCACCTGTATGTAGAATCCCCCTCACCTGTATGCAGAATCCCCCTCACCTGTATGCAGAATCTTCCTCACCTGCATGCAGAATCGCCCTCACCTGTATGCAGTATTCCCCTTCACCTGTATGCAGAATCTCCCTCACCTGCATGCAGAATCCCCCTCACCTGTATGCAGTATTCCCCCTCACCTGTATGCAGAATTCCCTTCACCTGTATGCAGTATTCCCCCTCACCTGTACACAGAATCCCCCTCACCTGTATGCAGAATCTCCCTCACCTGTATGCAGAATCTCCCTCACCTGTATGGAGAATCTCCCTCACCTGCATGCAGAATCCCCCTCACCTGTATCCATTAAGCAGACGCCGTCATCCACCGGAAAATGGAACCCGACAGCTGCGACTAAATTGTTTGTGCGTGTGATTCAGGAGGTTTAAAAGACGCGCTGACGGCGAGGGCTCCGATATCGCGGAAGGAAACCTCGGTGACTAACCGACAAATAAAAAGCGGGGGAGAGCGAGTGTCCCCCCTCTGTCTCGATCGCCCCAAAGGAAAATACCCGCGCCGTTCTAAATAATGCAGACTGCCATATGGCCGACAAGTACTGCTGAAGGAGTCAGTAAGGCGATTACATTTTAATGGTTTCACGTTGCAGGAATTTATGAAAGTATGAAAAATGGACTGGGGCAAAAAATCTGGCTTTTATTATGATTATGATTATTACTATTCTCAGCTGATTATCTGTAACGTATAGGATAGTGTGTAGGACCCTACGTGTCATGTTGCCTTTGCTTATATATTTTGTAATTAGTGTGCATTTGTGTGTGTGTGTGTGTGTGTGTTGTGGGTAGGCTACTTTACAGGAAATTAATGTTTGGCCCAAAACACACACACACTGCCCTTACCTCTAAGAGATCTTCTATGTAATAAAATGTTGCGCTGTTTCGGTTCTTACAAAAATAACTTCCCCGTTGACTAAGAAAACAATAACAATGTGCAATGTCCACACACACACACATAGACTGGGTTCTTCGTCTGTTTATGAAAAGGATTATACTTTTTTTTAGAAAATGCTCTCTCCTCAGTTAGCCTAAGTTTTATGGCAAGCTTTAGAATGAAGAGTAAATGGAATGTATACAAGTGCAGTGTTCCATGCGGAATCCAGATGATTAAACGTCATGGTAACGGAGATACCCAACAGACCCAGCTACTGACAGTCACATTTGTAAAAAAAAAAAAAAAAAAAGAGTTATTAAATAACGCTTAGGGATAAAAACACCCGGATCTGTAGGCCTGATCAACTTGAAGCGCTTTATAGTGTTTTTGTCTCGTCCTTTCAAAGCAGACGTAAAATACATAGAGGCTACGTGAAACGCATGGCAGTGACATTTACGTCACTTACTGACGCTGACCGCGGTTTCTTCTCGACGAGATTGAAGACGAGAAATGCGTCAGACTGTCCAGGGCTGTTCAGCCCGCGGTAGGTTGCCATGCTAACAAGTGGAACCCCACTCTATCAGGAATCCAAAGTAGGCCATGCAATCATCACTTTTCCTGTCCACAAATTCACAAGCGCAATGGTTTTCTTCTGCTGGGTACTTTCAGTCCGCGTGATGTTTAAGACAAAATGCAGGATCTACAGATTTTTCAGAGCGTCAGTAATTGGTCCTTTCGGGACTGGGCACCGATGTCTCAGATGTAAGGCTATATATACACAGAGTTATTTATGAAGAAAAGGGAACGTACAGCTCCAGCAAGCAGTTCTCTGATTTTCTGGTCTTCCTAAGACTCAACCCATTCTTACTAAGACTGAGAAACTGGGGAAGTGTGCTATGTTATATGATCATAATTGTGTCTACATTTGTTGAAAAAAATGATGAAAAAAAAACTCAGCTGGCAGACAGCTAATAAGAGGAAATTACATTAGTTTTTTTCTTTTCACTTCTAATTATACAACAGAATTTGACAGCTGTATTAAAAAAATAAAGCGCAGTTGGCGTTTTTCCTATATTGAATTTTACTGTATTATCGTTCAGATAAAACAATGATGAGAATGTATACAATAGAGTATGTCTGCATGACATTATAGGCCTACCTGTGTGTGTGTGTTTGTTGTTTGTCTGTGTTGCTACAAACTTGTGTATATTTTTATAAACCATGTAGATGTAGAATAATTATCGGCTCTTAATATTATTTCTTATAATAATAATAGTAATAATAATAATAATAATAATCGTCATCATAAACATAGGAATATCCCTATTTTCATCACGTGATCCGTGCTTAAGGGCCAACAAGCAAGATTAAGGTTTTCAATCCAACGAACTTTCTAAATGGAGTGTTGCTGCGTGTTAATGATAGTAGAAAAGCTCAGACTTCAATAGGCAGGATTCGCCGCGTGTCTACAAAACACATTATTGGCTTTGAAGGCTCGTATTCCCGGACTCCTGAAGAACATTCTTCTGCCCCTCTTTACCAGCAAGGGGATTAATGTCTGGAACGAACAATAAGGCTACACAGACTGCTTTCAATGACACTGCGAAGTCAACAAACCGCATTTTCCCCAGTAAAAAAAAAGAAGAAGAAGAAGAAGAAGAAAGACGCAGGATGTCGCCGCGCCACAAGAACAGACATGCGCGTGTGTGCCTAGTTCTAACCGACTTTTTTTCTTCTTTTCTTTAAAAAGCGGTTTCATATCGTTTTCCCACTCTCTACAATCGTGTTTTGTTTTGCCTGTGAGCACGTGGAATGCCATCAAGTGATGGAATGCGGGGGACGCGATGGAATTTACCTCCTCTGGAGTTACAAAAGAACGGTAGGCCTACATGAATTATTTCAAAAGGGCTCGAGCGATAACACGTTTCCATCTATGTTTTATTTGAACATATCAGCACGTATTCACTCAGGATTGTAAATGCGACTAGGCCTCCCTTTGAAAATGAGTTTTTAAAAAAAGGTAAACTTTCCTGACGCCAAAACGTCATATCCTGCTGAGACCCAGAAGAACAAAGTATTTTAATTTTTTGACATCAAACAAACAAACAAACAAACAATAAAGTTATGCGATCAATAAATAACACAAATTACATCATGGTGTTTGCACCTGTCCTTGGAAACCTACAGGGCATGCTGGTCTGTAGTTTTCACTCAATACATTGCAGAGCCTCAGGGTTAATATCAATGGTCTCCAACCCTGGTTCTGGAGAGCTACAGGGTCTGCTGGTTTTTGTTTTCACCTTAAAATCAGTACCCAATTGAGACCCAAGACACCAGGTGAGTTGAGTTAACTGTGTAATCAACTGCTCTAATTGATTCCTGAATTGCAGAGTCACTATGAAAGCTAGCAGACCCTGTAGCTCTCCAGGAACAGGATTGGAGACCATTGGTTTATATGGTTATGTGGTTCTGTTGTTAGCACTCTGTCTCTCCCCCCCCCCCCCCCCCCCACCCCCCCCCCCGCCCCTGCCCCTGCCCCCCCAGGGAAGGATAGAATAGACACCTGTGATTTTGGTTGTTGTTGTTGGCCTGAACATAGCCAGCAGGTGTTTGTCCTGGCTTGTGGAATGCTCCTGTTGCCTGCATTCTTCACCCCATCTGAATAAGGGAGGTCACAACCTGGATCTACCTGTCAGGTAAGAAGGTACCTGCTTTATTTTTCAAGGTTATTTTATGTAGCATAAACAGGGAGTGCATGCATGCAAAATAAACAAGCTTTGTGTTATTTTATACGTTGATGTGTTGATAAAGTCACGTTCTATTTTATTTGTGGTGAACACAAGGATCGTACATTGTCATTAGTTCTAGAGGACACCTGCACGGTTAAAATATGTCCTGAACTCGCCAAGCTCACTGTAGTTCAGCTCTACTAATGACTGCAAGAAGGATTGTTTTAAATTATGCCATTAAAGACAGCACTGGTCTGTTTTTGGACACCCCCAAAGTATTCATGAGCCTGTCATATTGTTGCAGTGTGGAGGGCAACACAAATACATAGGCTGAAAATTATTGGCCAGGACAGAATGTCCCCGGCCAATCAGAAGAGAGTTCGAAGTTGACCGGAAATGACCACTCAAGGGCCAAAGGAGTCCAACTGAAATTGGTTCAGAATTAAATGAAGGAAATTGAGATCTGGTTGCTGCGCAGGCCGCATGATAAACTAGTCAGCGAGTCTGGACATATCCTCAGCTCAGACATTTAAATAGCAATTTTTTTGCCAGATTTTAGTGAAAATGTGCAACGTTAATCTGCACATGAGGAAACGAGAGATAGAGAGAGAGATTATTTGATAATTATCCGATGGTCATCTTCATGCTAGATAGTTCAGAATAAGCCTTCCCACGCTGAATTGCTAATAATCGTTAATCAAAGCGGCGGCAAATTGGCCGAGCAGCCGTTAGAGAAAACGAGAATTTCCGTAGGATTCCGGCTGGGGACCGTGGGAACGGCTCGGGGGCGCGCGAATAAAGCGCGAGTAAAGCGGGAATTCCCGCGACACGCAGCTGGAGCCAGAGATACGGAATCTCAACGATCCCGCTAACAGATCAAATGCACAACATCAAAAAAAGGGCTAATTAGTTTGTTGACTGCGAGCCGGGATAATAATGATTAAAAACACTAATGGATTATCTGCAGCGTTGCTTCAGAGTTCTTAGGGGGGAAAGAGGCAAGGATGCTGAGACTGTGAAATTAATTTCATTGATGCATTTGTTACAGGGAAATTTGAAAGGAATTTGTTACCGTTAAAGCATATAATGGCTCCACACTGGTATCGTATTGTTTTGTTATTGTTATTCATAGACTGAGTTTATAATATTTAAAATAAAAAAATAAAAAATACTGTTGAATGATTGGAAGTGATGAGAGTTCCTGGTGTTTTGGGACTGCAGTGATTGGCCCCTCTGTTACTGTAGGGTACCTCTAAACGGGGTCATGACCTCACTGAGAATAAGTTACTAGTCATAGCGTAGATGTCATATACAGGCCAGATATTGTTCTCTGTGTGTCTGTGACATTGTATAGGATGATTTCAAGGGCCCAGACTGACAGGGGCCCTCAAGAAAATCGTGCTGGAATGGGGTGGCCTGGGGTGGTGGGGCCCAAATGTGTTTTCTAGGGGCCCAACATACCTGACGGTGTCCTTGTCTGTGTGCTTATTGCCTTATCTGCTTCTGCCACTACTGCGGCTAAAAAAGTTCTGATTCGCTGGCTGATTATGAATATTGATGAAGGGGCGGGACAGAGAACGCCTATAGCTACCACAGCACAAGAATAGGTGAACACGGTCAAAACTTATTTTGCCCAGTGTTATTGAACCAGAGTGTAGACTCTGGCATTAGTATAACCCCATTCCCCGTACTGGTCCCAAGGTCTGGGGGAAAAAAAAAAAAACATTTAAAAATAAACGGCTTGCTACCTGCTACCGTGAGGACAAACCCCCCCCCCCCCCCCGCCGTCTGAAGTGCGGAGAGAACTGCACGTCTCTCAAGGTCCTCGGTGCTCCAGCTTCGGCTGTGCCCCCCCCCCCCATCCCCCCCCCCCCCCTCCCCCACACCCACCCACTTTATTAACTCGGAAAGGCAAGCGAAGGGCCGCTGTTGGAGCCCGCTCCCGCTCCTGCGATGTAGCGCTCCCCTGCGAAATCACTTTCGGGCGAAGACGCTAATTAAAAACGATTACTGCGCAAGACGCAGCGAGTCAGCGGAGACGAGAGCTTGCGCTCGCCGTCCAATCTGTTTATTTATTTATTTATATATTTATTTATCCTAAAAATAAAACACCAGCCGGGCCAGTGCCTCCTGCTTTTTTAAGCCACATTAAAATCTGGGGAGATTTATCAGTCCCCCCTAAAAAAACACTGTTCTAGGTCAACATTGCTTTTCCGAAGTCTATTTACATAAACATATTACTTTGGAGGGGTGGTGTAGTTCTTTTTGGGTGCCTTTATTTATTTATTTATTTATTTATTTATTTATTTATTTAAAAAACATATACATTGCTTCTCAACACGAATAGGCCACAAATGTACTTGGAGACCAGGCTTTGGTGGCTGTGGGAAGCGTGTGGCAGTGAGTAATAATTATTATGCATCACGCGCCGCCGGCGGATAAAGAATTCTTCCTCGTCGCGTTCCCCTGACCAAACGGGGCCGCACGTATCCCCGCTGCAGATCTGTCACGACGCATTTTAAACGGGAAATCTCTGTTCGCCACGTGGTTAATCATCAACCTCGCTTCTTCCGGAGCGCTGAAATTGTTGGCATGGCAACCCTCGGGGGAACGCATTAAAAGCGCGGTTACCACTCCAGGAGATCCATAAAAGCGCGCGCGTGACAGCGCGCCGCGGAGCGCGGGGGACGCCCGGTCGGCCTCTGAGAGAGCGGTGCCGCTCGGAGGAACACGGCGTTCCGTAGAACCGCCGCGATTACGGTCCTTAAGGATCGCCATCGCCATGACCGCGGCGGGACGGCCAGAGCGAGGAACCAGATTGTGTGTTTGATTTGAAACATGACAACAATCACGTTTGTTTGGCCCTGAAAATAGACGATTTCTTGGAGGTATGAGAAAGAGAAAGCATTTTCGTCTGTGAAATCAAACGGGTTGTGGCCTTACCGTGGTTGGTTGCTGCATGCGTGTTCCTTTTATAAACTGTGACGCGGGATACTTTGTTTCATGTTTCTGTTTCATTCGCACTTCTGATGAGTTTTCAGTGTAAATTTAACTCTGACAGAGGAGCCTACATTTGAGTCCCAACAGGGACCATACTGTGTGAGAGTTTATTTAACAGTGAAGATTTTAGGCTGCTGTGTCGTAGCGGCAGCGTTTAATCTCGGCGGTAATTTCCGCCGCGCTGCGCGTTCTCTTTCATGGTTATTTTCGTGAGAGGGGCGCGATAACGGGGGACAGGTTTAATTTATCTTTATCGCGTCCCGAGCAGCGTCAGTTTTACATCGCAGCCCGCAGAGGTCCCCCTGGAGACCCGCGTCGTCAGGCGTAAGGGAAGCGCACGCCGGCACGTCTGCCGTCGCTAGCGTCACTCCCGAATCTCTTTTCAGCGCGAAGATAATGAATAAGCGCCCGGCCCTACCCCGGCTCTGCTCCGCTCCCCGCGTGCTCCACTAGCCGAAATGAGCGGGACAGTGGAGAGGGCAGAGTGTAGCTCCACTAGCCAAAATGAGCGGGACAGTGGAGAGGGCAGAGTGTAGCTCCACTAGCCGAAATGACCGGGACAATGGAGAGGGTAGAGTGTTTTTCCACTAGCCAAAATGACCGGGACATTGGAGAGTGTAGAGGGTAGCTCCACTAACCGAAATGAACGGGACAATGGAGAGGGTAGAGTGTAGCTCCACTAGCCGAAATGACCGGGACAATGAAGAGGGTAGCGTGTGCTCTGCTAGCTGAAATGACCAGGACAATGGAGAGTGGAGCCCGCGCTGTGTTTGTGTTTTGTGAGCGGCCCTGTTTGTGCATTCAGCTGCGCGGCTGGACGGCCGCAGAAGAGAAGGTGACCCGCCGCAGATTGATTCTCACATCTAATATATGCTACTGTGGGATGTACCCGTTTGGTGTGTGTGTGTGTATGTGTGTGTGTGTGTGTGTGTGCGTGTGTGTGTATGTGTGTGTGTGTGTGTGTGTGCGTGTGTTTGTGTGCGTGAAAAGAATTACACACAGAAAGTGATCTCTCCCCAGTTAGCCGTGCTGTGTGTGTGTGTGTGCACATACGTGTGTGTGTGCGTGGGTGTGTGTGTATGTGTGTGTGTACATACGTGTGTGTGCGTGGGTGTGTGTGTATGTGTGTGTGTACATACTTCCTCCCAGACTGATGCCAGGTACATACTGAAGCAGGTTTAACCAATCACGGTCCTGGCCCACTGCTGACATAGTCTGCTCTTAACTGGGTAAATTGTCCCCCATTACGCTTCCAAAGTGTCTAATTTAGGACAATTAACTGCTCATTTCAAATTCAGGGTGTGCAATTATGGCTGGATCATCAAACAGCAAGCAGAAGAAAGGTACTCTCAATGCTGTTTCTTTCAAAATAACAGGTTCAGCAGGAAAAAAAAAAACATGCATTGCTTTTAAACGCGTTCTTTCTGACTACCTCTGTTTCATCCATCATCCGTCCATTATCTATACCCACTTATTCCTGGTCATGGTCGTGGGGGGGTGCTGGAGCCTATCCCAGAATGCATTGGGCAAGAGGCAGGAACTCGCCCTGGACAGTTCGCCAGGCCATCGCAGGGCACACACACTGTTCACTCACACACTCATACCTTGGAGGGCAATTTTGAGTCTCCAATTAACCTACCCTGCATGTCTTTGGACTGTGGGAGGAAACTGGAGTACTTGGAGGAAACCCACGCAAACACAGGGAGAACGTGCAAACTCCACACAGACAGGCCCAGGCCGGGATTCAAACCAAGGACTCTTCTTGCTGCGGGGCAACAGTGCTACCCACTGCACCACCAGGCGGCCCAAGCTCTTCTTCAGCTCTCAGTTGTCATTACGCAGTCTCAGTGTTGGTTTCGAACCAAAAGCGCAGATCGATAGTAATTAACACTAAATTATCTGAGGGAAAAAAAATCACCCGCTACAAATGTATCACTCGCTGTCGGTAACATAGTTTCTTCGTGGTTCAGCGGAACCCGTCAACTCCTTCGCCGATACGCTATTTCATTCCTGCCACCCCCCACCCCCACCCCCACTCCTAAAAATAGAACTGATCCGTTACGTGTTTTTCTTTTTCTTTTTTTGAGTTCTGAGCAAAGAGACAAATCCGCTCGACGGCGATCTCGGGAGCGCGGAGGCGGAGACGCGGCGCGGAATACATAAGCGCCGTCATTGGCCAAGGTCGTTCTCCACGGCTCCCGCTCCGGCGTGAGCGCCTCTAATTTATTAGACCTCGACTGCGTTCGTCTTGGGAAAAAAAAAACAAAAAAAAACAAACACCCCCCCCCTCCTCGAACTGCAGCTCTTCCAGGACTACTTGCTGGACTGCAGTTTATTCGGCACAGCACCAACACCCTGGTCTTTAGTCCCCAGAGGGTCCCCAGGTCTCCTGTCAGTCCAGGTAAAGGAGTAATATCTGCCTTTCAAAGCGTATATTTTTCCTCATGTCCCTCTTTAGCACAGTTTAGGTTTACAGGGATGCTTCTTACAGGGATGGTGCACATTGACAAACCTCTCAGGAAATGTGCCGGGTTAGCCAGCGTGGCTAACTTTCAACTGTAGTCTCCTGGACTAGTACATTTAAAACTGCAAATATAAAAAAAGCACACTCGTACAATAAAAAAAAACATTACAACAAGAACAGCAGTATGTTAAACAGAGATGGTGTCTCAGGCTGTTGAGTTATCTACAGAAAATGGGCACATACTTTCACAGTTAGCTGTATGTTACCCTTGTTATAAACATGTTATAAGATGTTTAATAAGCCTGAGAAATGGGAGGGAAGAAGGTGACTCACGCAGGTGTAAAGTGTGTTGGTAAAAGTGTGCTGTTTGGAGGTTTGTAGTTACCTACGTATGCTCTGGCATCTGTTTTTTAGTGTGCTGTGCGATTAAGTGTGTGAGTCTGTGGATCTGCCACACAAGAAGTTCAGTGTCGGGGGGGAGGGGGGGGGGAGGGGGGGGCAAGTAAAGAGATTTGAGTAAACATTTAAAGCTCGACACGCACCAAAGCCACCAAGCGAAGTCCGAACAGTCAGCGGACTGGCATGTTTTGACACAGCGAAGGAATCTTGCCGCGGTGGTGGTGGCACGTTTTTGGAAAGGGCGAGAGAGGGAGAGAGAGGAGGGAGGCCCTTGTCTGTTTGGTTCAGCCGAAAGTGTCTTTAGAATCTCAGACAATAATTAACAGTCTGGTTACCAGCCCTGTGATGAGACTGTTGTTATGTGTCAGCCCACACCCCCCCCCTCACCCACCCCCACCCCCACCTCCAAAATTTTTAATTGGAGAAAAAAAAAAACAGCAGATTCAACAGACCACCCCACACTCGCCGCTCAGCTTCATTGTTCAAGCTGGACTCTCTGAGGGGAAATTAATTAATAAATGTCTCCCTTTTCATAGTTTTTTTTCTTGGGCGAGGGGTTGGGTGTAACAGATGCCCCAGACCCAATGAGCATCATTTGCATTTTGATTGCGTCTGGCCATCGCTTCCTGCATAAAGCTCGGCTCATTTTAATTCCCAAAATGATGTCTGACCTGCCGTCTTCTTGCATTTGGAAAAAAATAAAAATAAAAAAACGTGAATGTGGCGACGTCTGTGCTGGCAAAACAAAATCAATTCAAACTGTTCCCCGAGCTTCAGAAAGAGCCAGTTGTGATATTCTTCCAGCTCTGCGCGTACGTTATTACCGGGAACTGCCCTCCCCTCAGTGTCGATGTTGATGATGAAGTTTCACGAACGCTTTGCGCATTATAGGCGCGTGGGGAAATCACGGGGTGGATATCCATATATAATGCAGGAGTTACTATGGGACTGCAAATGCGTGTAATCCACGACTGCACGCTGTTGCTATGAAACCTGCTTCACCATGGAGACCCAGGCTGCAGAGAGTTATAGTGCACAGTTTTTTTTTTTTTTTTGTTCCTGTCAAACTTTCCTGATTTTTTTTTTTTCATTCTAAAACTTGCCAAAGTACTTATTGTTGGAGATTGCAACATTCATATTGATGATGTCACAAACAGATTCTGTTTGGAGTATCACTCCAGAGTCCTGGAACTTCTTTCAGCGTGAGTTGGAATTTAATCAATTCCAGTCTGGTTTCTGTCAGAAGCATTGCACTGAAACAGCCCTCCGCAGAGTTTCTTAATGCGTGCTGATGCTGGTAAAATGCTCTGTTCTGATAATATGGGAACTTAGCCCTGCCTTCGACAGCATTGCTCATAGGATCCTACTAGTTGCTCAGGCAGCAGGTGGGTATTGCTGGGCCTGCCCCGGACTGGTTTTCCTCAATCCTTTCAGATAGGAGTTTTTCAGTATCTGTTGGCAATTATGCATCATCATCAGCCGCACTGTCACGTGGTGTGCCCCAAGGCTCTGTACTGGGTCCCATTCTGTTTTGCCTCATATGAAATTCAGGATAGAATTTTTAATTTGCACCATCACATATAGGGCATTGCATGATCAGGCACTATTGAAAGTGCTATATTAGTGAACGTTTATCTAGTTACTTACGTACATGCAACTACTTGCCATTGGCCTGAGTTAACCCTGGGCTTCAGGATGCACTTCTGTCCAATCTGTGTTCTGGAATGAATGGCTGAAAACTGCATTGAGGCCTACAAAACACATTATTTGTTTTGGTGCAAGCTTGTAATTCTCGAACGTGCTGCAAGCACTGTGTATAATTAACTGTGTCTCTTTCCCCAACTTTAACTATTACGGCGATAGTAACAATAATTCTAAAAACAATTTAACTGTAACAGGAATGATCAAAGGTCATCTGAGTAAAATGTATTCAGTTAGAGTTGATTTAACACTGAAATGTACTGTGTGAGAGTACAGTGTGCGTTTAACAAAGGCACCTTTTCATAGAGATAATTTAGGCCGCAGTCTAGCCTGAGCGTAAGCCTCTTCCATTCTAAACACAAAGAGAGAGAGAGAGGCAAACTGAAGTCAGAAGTTAGAGTGGCCATTTATCAAAACACACGATCGCGTCCCCGCTGCGCGTATGGATTTATGTTGTCGCGGCGAGCCTTTCTTGGCCTGCGTGTGTAATCAGCGCGTTTGTAATTAGCGAACACAAGACGGGGGTCAGAGGAATGAACGGAGGAGCGGAGTCAGAGGCATGTTTTTAATCTTCTGCATTACACCCGTCCCCAGATGCCCTCTGTGTACATCGCCACCGTAATCTATTTCCCCGGAGGCACCAGGGACCTTCTGCTTGAGAAAACACACACACACACACACACACTCACACACACACTCTCTCTCTCTCTCTCTCTCACACACACACACACACACACACAAATAAACACATAAATTTAAAGAGGAGCTCACTCTGTGATTATGTTATCCCAAGAAATTCAATTCCAGACCTTTCATTTTTGCCATGAATCAAAGTCGTGTGAAACGAACAAAGAAAAAAGAGAATAATCCTTTTGAGCGTGTAACGATAAAGGGTACGGTAATGAGAGCGGCATTATGTTATGTGAGGACCTGAAAAAATTGTTGTTGTTTTTTATCTAACTGTGATCAGAACTGGCTACTGACTTTGCCCTAAGGGGAAAAGGGCTACTACTGAAACTACTGCTGCCACTGGGCACGGACATCAACCTCTCAAAAGCGGAAATTGCAAAACTTTGTAACAGAAGCAATTTGCATTAACTTCTATGGGGGAGGTGCTACAGTTATGATCCAGGGCTGAAGTAATTTGCATAAACTTATATGGGGGAGGGGCTACAGTCACGATCCAGGGCTGAAGTAATTTGCCTAAACTTATATGGGGGAGGGGCTACAGTTATGATCCAGGGCTGAAGTAATTTGTATAAACGTATATGGGGGAGGGGCTACAGTTATGATCCAGGGCTGAAGTAATTTGCCTAAACTTATATGGGGGAGGGGCTACAGTTATGATCCAGGGCTACAGTAATTTGCATAAACTTATATGGGGGAGGGGCTACAGTTATGATCTAGGGCTGAAGTAATTTGCATAAACTTATATGGGGGAGGGGCTACAGTTATGATCCAGGGCTGAAGTAATTTGCATAAACGTATATGGGGGAGGGGCTACAGTTATGATCCAGGGCTGAAGTAATTTGCATAAACTTATATGGGGGAGGGGCTACAGTTATGATCCAGGGCTGAAGTAATTTGCATAAACTTATATGGGGGAGGGGCTACAGTCACGATCCAGGGCTGAAGTAATTTGCCTAAACTTATATGGGGGAGGGGCTACAGTTATGATCCAGGGCTGAACTAATTTGCATAAACTTATATGGGGGAGGGGCTAAAGCAGGAAGTCAGTTTTTGTGCCTTTCTCTTTTCGAGCATGAGGCAGGCAACTGGAAGAAAGAGCCCTGATCTAAATCAGCGTTATCTATAAACCAATTATTTGCTCCCTGGGTCCCTATCGTTCTGTTGAGTTTCTCGGCAAGTGGAGTGCTAAGAGGATTTACAGCACAGTGAGAGGAGGAAGAGGAGGAGGATGAGGAAGATGAGATGACTTGCTGGCAGTGGTGTGGTCTGCAGCAGATCATGAATGCCACAAAATCCATTTCTTTAGACCGTACAAAAGAGTTGCCACCCCCACAACAAAAAGATAACTGAGTACAAATAGAAGATTGCAAGATTCCTGTTAGGCCCTCAGAGATGTTATTATTCTCTTTTTAAATAGAGACTAAGATAAGTCCGTTACTCACAGGAAGTGATTTGCTGCCTCATTCTGCTAAGAATTTAAGGACTTTGGAAACACAGAGAGAGAGAAAGAGAGACAGGGAGGGAGGGAGGGAGAAAGAGAGGAGTTATGATGTGGTATGATATGGGCAAAATTATGTGGTATCTAAAAAAAGAGTTTGCAGAAAGGCTGTTTGCATAACGTAAGTCATCTTGATGAAACGCCTTAAAAAGCGAATTACAACCGAGTGCTTAATGCCTGTGTGTAATTCTGCCAGGGGCACTGCAGGGGGCTGCGGGGTTATATCCTGGCATGGGGGGGGGGGGGGGGGTAAATAATCATATTTATTACTAACAAGAATCAGAGCCAATGAAAATCATATTTTATGATGGATATGGTAAAGGTGTGTGTGTTTGATGATAAATTTGGATGTTGCCGGTAGCTCCATAGGGTGACGCACAGTTGGCCCCCGTGTCGCCTAGGTTACGGGAGGGTTCAGGCGGATAGGTATCCTCGTTTCATCGCTCTCGAGCGCCCCCCGCTGGCTGAAAAAGGCGCACGCGTATGACTGCATGTCAAAGCCGCATATGAAAGGTCTTCCTCTGACTCCACTCTGTGCAAGCTTAGATGCGGTCTTCGAAACAAAAAAAATGTAGCTGCTGGACACCATGAGTTTCGGAGGAGAACCATGGATATCTCCGTTCATTCGGATTTGGTAGGGTGGAGCTCGGCTGCCAACATTTAGGACATTCCAGATTGGGGTGGGATTTGCTCCGGATTGGGTGGCAAATTAAAAAAAATATTTAAATTCAAAAATAATACTTTGCTGTGCTTGGTCCTATTTTGGTTTGGTTGTGGTCACAGTGTCAACAGTAAGAGAATATCTACAGGTAAGAGCGTCCCTTTCTTAGTGCCAAACTGCAAGTGCTCATGGGAAACACAGGCGCAGATAAAAACGACTGGGTACAAGAAACGGGCGTACAATTCCCTCAACAACTTAGAAGGATACAGTAACCCCAGTGCAGACAGGGCAAGTATTAACAGTGGATGATGCGTCAAAATCCCCGAGGAAAGATCACAAGCCAAACTTTAAAAACCCAGCTCTCTCCAACTATAGGATTAAAAAAAAAAGCATTAAAAATAAAAACTTAACCAGCCATTAATCAACGAGCATCCTGCCTCCTGACAGCTTCTGAATAATGATAAAAGAATGCGGAACTCTGGCTCAGACCGCAGTCTATCATCGGCTTGATTTATGAATTGCAATTTTTTTTTTTTTTTCATTTTTTGGCGAGTCAGTCATGATTCAGTGAAGACAGCTTTGCTGCTAAAAGTGAGCCCTAATATTGGGAAGAGCATCGAACAAATCACATCCAAAGGTGTGCAATAAGAGCAGCTAACAACCTTTCTGTGTCTGGCACATAAAAGGCATTCTGGGACGTGGGATGATGTCACTTCTGTTCGTTCTTTCCTCTTATGCTAATATTGCGTTACTTTAAATAAAAAACTTTTACACTGGAGTCCTGCAGTTCATAAAACCAATTTGTGAAATTAAAGGTAATAAATACTTCTGAGAACCATGTCACTCAAAAAGCAGGTTCTGTACATATGCAATAAAGGGTTCCTTCAGGAATGGGGGGGGGGGGCTAATTAATAAATTAGTTAATAAACAACATAAAGGGGGATATACTTCCTTTTCTGACTATTCCACAGATAAGTGTGACTTACTTCCATTTGGAGCACAACCCAGACAAACAGCTTGCTCAGATTTAGTCTGAATGTGGACGTTTCAGAGGGAATGACATCTTTGGCTTGACTAAGCATTAAAAACTGCAGTGTAGTTGACTCTGATGGTTTTTAGATATCAGTACTAGATACTCCGTACCATAAGGGTTGCCGGTTCAAGTCCAGTGCAGAGCACCACTTTTTGAGTACTCTTGAAGTACAGGCAGTAATGAAATTGAGCTGCATTAGGAAGTGTAGTTGTATAATTTGATTAAACGCTTTAAAATATGTCTGCTGATCAAATAAGTAAATACGAAGATATATTGAGTTTCACCAGCGGTGAAATTCTACTTCTGACCTCATCTCACCCGGTGACGTCATTCTGTAATCCATCAGCGTTGATCTGTGACCCGGTCGGTGAACCTCACACCTGGTCCTGGAGCGTTCCGAGGTCTGCCGGGTTTTCATTTCACCTCAGCAACCAATCAGCACTGAGCAACCGATTCAGACCCAAGAAATCAAGCGAGGTGAATTGTGAGCTGCCTAAGCAACCATTTAAATCTGTCAATTAAGTGCTGAATAAGAACGGAGAACGGCAGAGCTTGAGGAAGATTAAGCCTGTGGACCGCTGTCCTATAGAATTCAAGGTCCAATTTCTCAGGCACACTCGTGCAAACATTGCAGCCGTATAAATTGAATGTGACTGAACGTGTCACCAGATTCAAATAACGGTTACGAGACGGCACCTCATATTTCCGCAGCTTCTGTCATGAGAACTCTCTCCCCACCCCCTCCCCCGTGAAGTTCAGCTCGTACTGTAAAAATCATGACGCAACATTACATCGTTTTATAGTAAGACTAAACAGGAACCTAAGCTAAGGAAAAACAAATAAGACATTGTTTATATTGACGAAGTAGCCCATTAGCAAGAGATGTAGTGTTGCAAGCATTACACATCATGGTTAAGTTACGAACCGTTAACAGGAAATAAACACCAAATGAGAACAAAACAGATAACAAACACGACGCACAGAACGTCTACAGTTAAAAACAAAACGTTATGTTTCCTTATTTTGTTTAAACACGGATTCCTCAGCACGCATATTGATAAATAATCGCTGCGTTTTAAAGGGCAGGTGCTGTTTTGAATAATAGAGCATAACTACGCCCCCGAGGTTCCGCAATAACCATAATTCTTTTTTTAATGCTGGACCGGACGTGTGAATAGGGCGAACAAAAAAAAAAAAACATAAGCATCGTTGCCGTGTTTATCGCTCCTAAGGGTTCCAAAAAAATCTGATAGAAGACCAGCCTTATAGTGCATAATCACTGCCTCTGCAGATTGGCCACTGTTTGATGTTTGGTAGGGAGAGTGTGTGGCAACGCCAGCGGCTGCCGGAGAGAGAGTGTGTGAGGGAGAGAGAGAGAGAGAGAGAGATAGAGAGAGAGAGAGAGAGAGAGGGGAGGGGGAACTCTATCAGAGTCGCTGTACATACAGCCTGGCCGCTGCTGCAGTTCATGCCTGAGACCGGAGAAGCCGGCGGAGACGGAGGCTGAGCGAGCGGGAGTTGGGGAGGAATTAAAGTGAAAATGGAGAATTACAGGCGCCTTTCGCCGTTGCACGGGGAGAATTAACGAAAGTAAACCAACGACCTCCGACGAACCGGGATTTGTTTTTTCATCTTTTTTTGTAGCCGAAGAGAAAAGCGCAGCGATGAATTGAAGAGGAACTAGCTAGCTACGCTCTGCGCTTTTCACAGCTGCCGTTTTTAACTACCAAGTATCTGATGCTGGCTAGCCGCTGCTAGCTAGCTACCTGTGAAAATTGTTCTGGTAAGTCCAATGCGAAGGCATTTCATTTAACACGTTACCGTAGCACCATCGCGTACTGTGCATTTATATTAACTAAGTAAGTATTTGCAGTTCGGGAGGTTTTATTTAATTTTATTGCGAGTAGGCTACTCGTGAGCAGTCCGAGGAAGACATTCGTTTTGTGGAAATGGGTAAATGTGGAGTTAAATGTTTTTTTTTTTTTGTTGCAATATGGCCGCTCTTTTGCGTCTCTCGGTCCCTCAAGCGAAACGGAAAAAGTCGCATCAAGCAATTTGAAACGATTCTAGCTTTGCTACAAAGCCAGATTTAAGTCCGGGCGGTCTGCAGGTCCTACGGCGAAGCGAGAAATTTCCGCCATTCTGAAATACAACGCAGTTTCAAATGACGAGTACGCTGCGCGTTATCCGGTGACTCTGCTGTCACGGGAGCTTACTCGCTATACGGTGCCGTTAAATGCGTTTGAATCGGCCCAGCAAATTGCAGTGCACTTGAAATGCACATCTTCTAGATGAAGTGATGTTGCACTGGCAAGAAAGGGATACGAAATGCTACACTGACGGGCCTATTTACACTAGATAGAATGAAAGGTTGGTCTCAAATACGTCTGAACAGTATTGCAATTGTTTCCATTTCAACGTGAGAGCTCTCGAGTGATTCAGAAAGTTATTTAACGTTCTTAAATGTTATTTAATCATGCTCAGAGTTCTGCGTGATCCATCCAGTCCGATTCGTTGTTTCGCAGTTTCGGAAAAATGTTGGCAGTGTTCTGCAATACGAATCGTGCCAACGCATCCGCACGCTGTATATTGTTTAGAGGCTATAGTCGCTCTGTAGGATGTATACGTCAGGGTTGTGTGGTGATTGAATGAAGATAACTCGACTGGTTTGAATGACGAGTTTGTTATATTTAGCTACGGAGTAGCCTTCACATTGACGTGACGTAGTCTACATAATAAACCTATTCTGCAGCTCTAACGTTGCCTCAGTCGAATCAGGTGCATTGATTTGGCACGTAGTGATTTTTTTCTACGGGATTGCAGTTTGGCAACTTTATGAAGAGTGTAGGTCACTTCCCGTTGGAATGTATTTGTTTTTAATGCAAATTCGTTGTCCGATGCGTTGGCATTGGGGTACCACCGCTTTGTCAAGACGGTGCGGAAAAGGTGAGCATTTGGTTCACGAGAAAAAAGGGGCAAAGGTCAGGCGGAAAGTATGCGGATGGGACAGGTGAAATAATTCACGTTGACGCCTGACCTTTGGTACCGCCAGATCGGGCAAGGTCAATATCCTAGTGGTACGAGTCTTAAGCCAGTGATCCAACCAGTGCACCAGTGACTCAGTGCTCTCCCTCCCCCCCGTAAGAAAATAAGTGATGCGGTCTTTTCGTGTGTAGGCTGTATTACTTTACATTGCGTGCTGCCGTTGCACGGTAACCGGAGACG
Organism: Anguilla anguilla; assembly: GCF_013347855.1. Classification (NCBI taxonomy): domain Eukaryota; kingdom Metazoa; phylum Chordata; class Actinopteri; order Anguilliformes; family Anguillidae; genus Anguilla; species Anguilla anguilla. Next base: position 59,511,849 of record NC_049206.1, on the reverse strand, counting down.
TTTGATTTGGGCGGCGTGCCGAATGGTGAATGAATGTAGTGGAACTTCTCACCCTGTCACGTGAAAAGGAGTGGATGGGGGGGTGGGCGGCGGACTTGGTAAGATCTAGTTATTTGTGTCGTCGTCAATTCGAAGTGATTTATCAGTGTGGATGAAAAACCGACACTCACTCACTCGCGTTTCGCGTGTGTTGCAGTAGATCCAGATTTAGGCTATTTCAATTCTTGTTTTCCTCGTAAAGGATTGTAGAGTTCCTGCGCACCGATAAAAAACGATTCATTAACATTTTTGATCACGCAAAAAAAATAGACCTGGGGTGTGTTAATGGTCTGACCTACTGGAAAATGCTGGTTTGTATTCTGGCTGTGATGAGACTAAACCCTTTTGACTTTGCTCAGGTTTAGTGTGGGCCTGGACTGTTTGAAAGGAAAGGGGAGAAGCTCCGTTTTAAACTTTATGGCTTTTCCGAGAGTGACAGTCTGTACGGTGGAGTTCTGTGTGTCGGATGGACAGTTGTTAAGCGGAGGGTTTAGAGATCACAGAAAAGCAAGCAGCGAGGGTTTAGGGATGGGGGTCGGGGCGGGGGGGGGGGGGTGGGTGGGGGGATTGCTGCATATTGGTCCTGACCCTGACCTCGGACGGGCACTCCCTCTCGTACCTATTCAATTATTCACTGACCCGTGGATGGCCCCTTTTGTGAAATGCGATCAGTGTACCTGTGTGTGACATTACACCTCACTCTTCCCCTACATACACACACACACACACACTCTCTCTCTCTCTCGCCTATACACACACACACTCTCACACACCCACACATACCTTCTCTCTTTCACACACACACACACACACACACTCTCTCTCTCTCTCACACACACACACACACTGTCCCACTCACTCACTCATTCACACACACTTCATTATCGTCCTGCCGGTGTTCGTATTGACTGTGTGCAGTAAGTGTGATTGTGCATGTCAGTGTGTGTCACATGAATGGCTTTTAGTGCTCAGAACAGGTCTGAGGGACGGTCAGTATTCCCTCTGTGCTGGAGGGGGCTGGGGGGGGGCCGGGGGGCTGGGGCTGGGGCGGGGGGGTGGGGGGGTTGTGATAAATAGTTTGAGCTCAGTTCTGGGTGCTGCGCGGCACAGACAGTCACCCCGCTGACCCTGGTTGGTGTTTCTCCGAATGACAGATCACCTGGCCTCCACGGGCCCCCCGCACAGGCCCCACCCTGACCCCCACGCAGGCCCCACCCTGAGGCCCCACCCTGACCCCCCCACAGGCCCCACCCTGACCCCCCCCACAGGCCCCACCCTGAGGCCCCACCCTGACCCCCCACAGGCCCCACAGGCCCCACCCTGACCCCCCCCCGCGCCATTCCCCAGCCACGTGGAGGAGAAAAAAAAACCAAAAGAGAGGAACTCAATAAATCACCAGAGGGAAGAGTGAGAGAGTGAACGTGGGAATGAATGAATGAATGGATGAATGGCAGTATTTATCGCCGTCCTGAGACGGGACGGGGGGGGGGGGGGCGCGTGCGGCGAGTTCCGCGACTGTTGGAGAGGGCCGATAGGACGTTAATCTTGCCTCTGTGGGAGAGATTTTTTATATATTTTTTTACAGCCTCTCAGGCCCGTATTTATTGCAGGAGAAGTGGCTGAATTATGGCGCCGGTCGCAACGATGATAAAAATCAACTTTGAACCGGAAAAATGGTAGGAGCCGTATATTCTTCTTTTTTTTTTTTTTTGTTGGAATTGCGTCAGTTTTTTTTCCCCTTCCCATTTCAGTAATATGGTTTAAGTAAAGCGGGGGGTGCAGGGTAGGGGGTGGGGGTGGCGGTGGGGGGGGGGGCATTCGCATGAGAGATTTGGAGAACTGCCGAAAATCTGTTGTGTCTGTTCAGTTAGCGGGCCGCTCAGATGGTAACGGTGCATATTTTGGTCACGGAGTTCTACCCCCTCCAGTAATAAACGCAGGATTGGAATATTGAATTTTCCCCTTTGTGTGGGACGGTCGGGCCAGATGTTCAGTGGGAGCAGATTATTTATCCAAATATTGTTACCCTGGCAGCAGCTCGGTCGTGGCCAGGCTTTGTGGGTGCACCGCTTGGCACAGCTCTGCGAAGGGAATGGATGAGTAAGCAGGTTTCTCCTGTGTTTGGTAAACATTCATCCATATGTTTACACACTCTCACACACTCACATGTACACACGCACACACACACTCACATGTGTACACGCACTCACACACTCGCATATCTACACACACGCGCACACACACGCACTCACACACTCACATATCTACACACATGCACACACACACGCACTCACACACTCACATATCTACACACATGCACACACACACGCACTCACACACTCACATATCTACGCACACGCACACACACACGCACTCACATTACCGTGGCCTTTGTGTGTCGGACATCACTCTGAGTAATTTGGTGACCACACACTTTCTGAATTTGGGGGTTTTGGGGGGGGGGGTATTGGAGGGGTTATTTAAACCCCCCCCCCCCCCATTTCCTGCGTGTGCTGGTTCAGTCCCGGGGAAGGTCGCAGTAAAGCGGAACGGCTTTGGTTTCATTTTCGTTTATCGTGCTCCCCGCTCAGTTCCGCTAAGAATCGGTCTGTTTAAGGTCACCGGGGGTCAGCGGGGGGGGGGGGGGGGCTCCGTTACCATGGGAACCCAAATCAAAACTGCCGAGAGGATCCGGGTCACTGACGATCTGACGTCGCTGAATTTCGGATTTTTCGGGGCAGGTGTCGCTCTGGGTCAGCCCTCACCTGAAAGGTGGTTTGATTCCCTGAAATCCACCTCAATCAGACGCCGCCGACCCCGCGTTTCAGGGTTAGGGTTAGGGTTAGGGTTTAGGCCCGAGGCTGACTCTGCCGTTACTGACCTGTAGTACGTCGCGGCGTACATTGCAGCGGACTGAAATGAAACTCACCCCCGCCAACTAGGCTGACTCTCTGGGAGTGACAGAATCGCTGGGCTCGGGGAGGTACAAAAACTCCACTTTCATTACGGAAGAGAGCGAGGTCTTCTTCTTTAAACAAAAAAGAAGAAAAAGGAATGAAGATCTTCGTTCCGTTCACCCCCCCCCCCCCCACATCATCCTGGCAAAAGTAATAAAACAGAAGACGGAGTAAACCAGAGGACACTAAAACTTTCTGTTTGCTGTTGGGTCTCTCTCTGGGTCTCTGTCTCTTTTTCCAAATGGTCCAAAAAAAAGGTGTTTTCAGCATATTGATGTATATTCCATTTCCAAATGGGGTTAAGTGTAATTCTTTAATGTGCATGTTCTTCGTATAGGGGAGCCCTGCCCCCCTCCCCCCCCACCCCCCCGCCCCACCCCTCGTGTCTTCACTACGCAGTAAAATGTCTGATTGGCTTGTGGGAGCGCTCGAGAAGCCGGGGATGGAGACGCAGGGTTTGGTTTCGGGCGAAAGCGCGTGGCGTGTGAGTTATGAGTCCTTCCGTAGCGCGAGGCTTGCCCCCCCCTCGGCCCCCCCGCCGCCCCCCCCCCCTCGCCCCCCGCCCCCCCCCCCCCCCCGGATTGATTACGGGGAGTAATGGCGCGTAGCCTCGCCGCACAGAAACATCGGCGCTAACGCCTCCTGCTTGCTTTGTTCCCGCAGCCTTGGACCAGCGTCACGGTGCCTTTTTATTTTTTTATTTTATCACTGTCAGTATTTATGGGGCACTTTTTTTTTGTCGGCCGGTACCTGTGCAGAACACTGCTGAAGTTTGCGATTTTCGTCCCTCCTGGCCCCTCCCCTCCCCTCCCCTCCCCTCCCCCCCCCCTTGTGCCCACCAAGTGATCATAACAGAATGATAAACTGTTGTTATGGAAAGTCTCTCTTAATTTGCTTTTATCCTTTTATTTGACCGAGTTGGTCAACATAGAACTCCGTTGTGTGCCAGGGGTTGTGCAGCCAATCAGATGCGGGGTGGGGGGGGGGGGTTGTGATTGGGTGGCCAGATGTAGACAGTAAGTTATGTGGGGAATTTGACCAGGAAACTGGGGTTAACACTGCTACTATTAACAAAAAAAAAAAAAAGAGTACCATGTGATCTTTAATAACCGTAGTGAGTCTGGCCTGTGGGTTTTACATGTCGTCGGAATAAAAGTGGTTTGGCGGATTTTTCGCTCGAGCTACTCTAGAAATACGCACATTTTAAGCCAAGCGGCAGAGAAGCCAAATCCGATT
>NC_049206.1:59445009-59499519 GCF_013347855.1 Anguilla anguilla | reverse complement strand
CCCCTCTCCACCGTCTCCATATTTTCTGCCCAGTTATTTTTTTTTGTTTGTTTTTTTTTTTAAGAAAAATTTCCTAACTGGAAATATTCCAGTTTTTCTGGTCACCTGGAAATTGGTCATGTTACCAGGGTTTCCTTCTCTCTTTAAAGTGCTGTTCTAGTTTTATTTCAGGCCAAATTGAAATCAAAGTGGCGTTCTTGTGTTTGCAACTTTTTGTTTTTTCCCTAAACCTGTGGTTTTTACTGGAATATGACCCAGTTGCGCCTGTTTTTTCACGCAGACGAACGTGTTTCTCTGCAGTCCCCCAGCTGAGCTGCGCAGTCACTCTGCAGTCCCCCAGCTGAGTGCGCAGTCACTCTGCAGCCCCCCAGCCGAGCTGCGCAGTCACTCTGCAGCCCCCCAGCTGAGCTGCACATTAGGCCAGACATTTAATAAGGGAAACCGGTCAGCCTTAATTGATTGGTTTAGTGATCAATAGGTTGGTTAATAGGTTGATTGATTAATTGGCTGGTTGATTGATTGGTTGATTGTTTGGTTGATTACTGGGGTGATTCAAAGGATGAATGGATGACTGGATGGATGGTTAATTTCTTGGTTCAGGCCAGTCCATTCCTCTATGACTGGGCAGTATTGCAGAATGTCGCGTATACGCTCGTATAAATGGACCAGTGCTAATGCGCTCCAGCGTACCCGCACGCGCTTGGAATGCTGTTGATAAATAGATCGCTCTTTTGACGCAGTCTTTAATAGCCCAGTGCTGAGAACGCAGGGGCGTAAATGAGCTCGAGCGAAATCATTATTATTTTTTAAACGGACTTCTTAAATGGACTTGGCTTTGTTGTTGCATTTAAAATAAATGTGCGTTTAAATAAAGGCGCACTTCGTGTCACGGCCTGACCGGGAAACGGTTATTTAGCAGGCATTATGCGTGATTTGAGAATTGCATATTCAGCAGCGAGAACGCGCCGTTGTGAATATAGGCTGTAATTTCGTCCTCTCGGCGCGCGAGGTATTTAATAGCTTTAATTAAAGCCTTCTTGAAGGACCGTCCTGACCTATAATTTTATGTCCTTTTTTTTTCTTCTCCACGTTGTATATCTCCGAGTTTGGTAACACTTTAACGAGAGGAGATCGTCTGTATTTATCCCAGCTGTAACGGCATCAGGGTTTACGCAGCGACGGTGTGTTATGAGGCTTATTATGATTTTATGATTTTCACCCCCCCCCTTCCATAAAATTCAGCCCTGAACTGTCCTGCTTTAGGGGACAGTCATCCCAGGAGTCCCAAGTCCTGATGCTGTCAGTGTCATCTTTACGACCCCCCCCACCGTAAACGGATTTATGGGGACAAGTCACCGCCACTGCCACAGATCAGCTGGGTTGCCAGGTTCTTGCAATGAGATTCCCCCAAAACATTCCTCAGAAATCCCCCTTCTTCAGTTGGCTCACATAAGTTATAAAATCCCCCAAATTCCATTGACTCCCCTACACCCTCCTCTCCTCCTCCTCCCCCCCCCCCCCCCCCCCCCCCCCCCCCCCCGTCCTCAAATTTCCTGCATTTGGCTGTGCTGAAGGTTACACTCAGTTCACAATTGTAGTTAATAAGAGAAACTTGGAATACTAGGGGTGATTGAGCTGTCTTTGAGGGTGGTAGGATCGTCCACCAGATCTGGCAACCCAGTGAACATTTTTTTTTCCTCTCTCTGATACTCATGGAGTTTTTCTGTTTCCTGTTTTCCCAACGAATCATAAACGAGAGTAGCGCCACCGTTACCACTGTTACTGCTACAGCCTTGCTCTTACCGTCGAAACACAGACCCCTCTACGTCCACTTCTTTGCCATCCGATTGGTCGGCCCAAACGAAATTAAATACATCCTATTAAAACCTGTGCTTAAGGTGCTCTGTGGTGCTAATGAGATTTTTAATTATAATTGCCCTGGGTGTAGTTCTGTAATCCTCCACCCCCCCTACCCCATTGACATATCTACCACACTCCGGCTCTCTTATCCATGCAGCTAAGACCTGGGGTTTGTAGTAATTTGTAGTAATTGCAGGAAAACACCAGCAGAATGGTCTCTGAGGATATTAAAGGAGCTCAATCTGGACCCCAACAGGAGAGACAGATTGGTGAATTTTACTCGCATCAGGAAATAGTGTAGTCCACGGTGGGAGGGGGGGAGGGGCGCAGCGGGGGTGGTAACTGCTCAAATGCGCACATAGCCAGTTACCTGGATATTTCATTTTTAGATAGCATTTTTGGTCATCTTTATCGAGGGTGTGAATCATTTTGGAGGGGCTGTATTTGTGTACTGTGAAGTGGTTATAATGTAACAGCCTGTGTCTGGCTGGTTCAGGAGTTCCACGCAGCAGCCATTCACTCTTTGACGGCTACTTTGTGTCCTCCGCCGTGGCCCTTTGTGACATCATTTCCTCACGTTCCGTCCTGCTGCAGCACTCTCAGCTCGGCGAAGGTTCCGTCTGTTCTCTGAAAGGTGCTGTTTGCTCAGTCCGGCTGCAGTACCTGATTAATGCATCTACCTGCCGGCGCCGTTCTGCCTAGCCTATGAGTCACGCACGAATCCTGCACACCCCTGCCCTACCGGGGAGCCAATCGCCTTTCAGAACTGTGGGGGGCGGGGGAGGGGGAGGGGTGGACGTCATCTTCTGCAGTGAAGGTACGTATGTGGTCTGGTTCACCTGCAGCTCAGAATCCCTTTCTCATTGTTGTACTAAGAAATCCTAAAGACGATTTCCTGTTTGTTGTGCCCCCCTCCCCCCACAGTTAAAATTAGATCTATGTCCTATGATCTATGTAGGTTCTTGAGATTAAGTCTCCTACAGGGAACACAAATTAATTGATGAACCTTAGGAGGATATTGCTGAGTCAGTGTAACCTGCAATGAGAGGTACTGGTAATCGATGGCTGTTCAGGGTGTACTGGGAAGTCTCCAGCAATTCCTTGAGACCAGTTGATGTTGTTGTTGGATAGCGGGAAACCAAACGGCTGCTTTACCCACAAATCCCCTCTTTGGGGGAGCCGAAACGATTGGCGAGCGGGGGGGGGGGGGGTGGCACCCTCTCCTTTGAGATGAGCGTTTGTGTGATCCTCTGCTCTTACCCAATAATTACCCATTTCCCCCTGATATTGGGACACAACAGCCTCTTGGCTTAATTTGGGCAGTGTAGTCTGTCTGTCCACTGAAGTGGGTGTTCTCAAGCCTTCTTAGTTCTGAAGCTGGGATGTTGAAGCCACTGCTGAAGATGAGGAGCTCTGCTGACATAGTCCCTGGTGGGGGGGGGGGGGGGGGGTGGCTTTCTTCCACAGTCTGGGTTTCAGTTGGCTATAAGCGATGGGGGGGGGGCGGAGGGTAGGGGGGATGGAACGGACCCTAACTGCAGTGTGTTTTCTGTAGACCTTCAGTCAGACCTCTCTCTCTCTGCTGTGGGTTTGCTGCCTCTCTCTTCCTGCTATCATTTCTCCTTTTTTGGGGGGGGGGGAAGTATGTGGAGAGGGGATTACCTAATGACTGAGATCAGTCCTGCTTTAAACGGGCGATTGCGTGAAAGTGAAGATGGCTCGAACGGATATTGTTGCGACACTTATGCACTTAAACCTGCCACACTGGGGCCTTCATTCTGATTTTTAATCTCTTTCGCTTTTTAGTGATGAAATTTTCATTTTCCCTCTCTCTCTCTCTCTCTCTCTCTCTTTTTTTTTTTCCAGTGGCTGTGATAGTGTCAGGGCTCGGTGTCGGGTTTCATAGATCTAGTCTCCCATTATCGTTAAATAAAGAGAGGAAATAAATCATCGCACTGCTGCTGGGAACGCGCTCGTGACGAAGAGGACGACTGTCCTTCAGAATTCCGGGGCGGAACACGCGGTACGCACTGAAGCTCGTTGCCACGGTGACGGTTGGTTCTGTTGCCTGCGTGGCGTGTTTGGTTCCGAGCTGCAGTGATTCTCGTGGGCAGAGATCAATTCTGCCTCCTCCTGGAAGCCCACTGTGATTTTTGTTTAACTGGGAAGAAGCGAGTCCCTGTTTAATAACAAAAGTGCGGATCCATAAGCTTTTGTGCTCTTGGTGACTTGTTACCATTGCTCTTTTGAAAACAATCATGCGCACGCTCTGTATGACTTGTCAGTCGGCATGCCGGTAGGATGCTCCTGTCTTGTCAGCTTCATCTTGAAAGCAGTGGACGCATACATTTCTGTGCTTCTTTGGACTCAAGCTCCCACAGTTCATTGCAATGACTTTGTCTGTAGTGTTTGAGATATTGGTGAAGTGCTTGATGGGAATTGTAGTGCAAATTTAAAGCATTGGAAGACGAAAAAAATCAAGCTGTATTTGGTATACTGTATTACAGTACTATGTCAAAATAGGATGAATAAATTTGAAAATAAACACATTTGAGTTGAAAAGTTCAGTCAGATATCCTGGGTCTGGTGGGAAAACCGGGATGAAGATTTGGCTCAGTCTGCGAGCCGCACACCTGTCCTCAGCTACAGGTAAACCCCGCAGGCAGCGGGGCCAAATTAAGCGTGTGATTGGCTGAGTGTGGCCCCGCAGGCAGCGGCGCCAAATTAAGCGTGTGATTGGCTGAGTGTGGCTGCTGTATCGGGGAGTATCGCGCTGTGGTGGGTCTGATGGGAGACGGAGTTTAGCCAGCGCAGCGGAGTACGCTTCGCACGGCGCTGTCAGCAGGATGGCGGCGTGTGTGTTTGTCTTGAGAAAGCCCTCTAATTGTACGAGACACTATCTGACTGCTAAAGCGCCCCCCCTCCCTCCCTCCCTCCCTCCCTCCCTCCCTCCCTCTCTCCCTTATCTCTCCTCACTTATTCTTCCCTCTCTCCGTCATTTCCTCTCTCCCTCCTCCCTCCTGCTTTCTCCCTCTCTCTCTCCGTCTTTCAGTGCCTTTTCTCTTTGTGTTCCCACTCCTTCCTTCCCCCTCTTCCTGAAATATACGCGCGGGTGTTTGAGATTTCAGTCCGCGCAGCACTGAAAGTTGTTAACCTCGCTCATAGCTCTATTTTTGGACACCGTGTTGCACTTTTGGGAACGCGCCCAACGGCCGAAGTAACGCCATCGCCGATGACCTTTGGATGAAATTGGCGCTCGTTTTGCTAAGCATGTGATTCCTGTTGTGTTTAACTTCCCTACCCTTCCCTCTCTCGGAGTGTGATGTTCTGCGGCATTTCCCAGACTTCCACAGTGTTTCCGATATTCCACGGCATTTCCAGTGTTCCGCAACACTCCCAGCATTCCACACTATTCCCGATATTCCATCGCGTTCCCTTCGAGCATGCAGGCCTGCTGCTGATGTAATGCATGTTGTGTGTTGTGTGAACACAGCCTGCTTAAACATACTTCTCCTTTCTTTTTTTTCTGCAGAATCACCTTTCAACATTTCCTTCTGCTTGACCTGCTGACAAAAGGTAATGACCCCTGCACCCCTCCCCCCACAGAATAGAGGACAATAGAACCTTCTGAGCTTGGCTGTACCTGTGCTGCATCCACAAGCAAGCACATGTGAAATTATGAATTAAGTTAATTCAGCTTGTTGAAACAGTGTAGGATTCCCACTGGAATAGAACCCAGGCTGTCATGGACACTATGTTTCTATAAGCATGTCCACAGCAGTGTGTGTGTGTGTGTGTGTGTGTGTGTGTGTGTGTGTGTGCATGCGTGTGTGTACTCACGCATACGCACGTATATGTGCTCACACATATGCGCGTATATGTACATGTGTGCCCTACATACATATGCATTTAAGTCATATACATGTGCATATACATATACATACACTCATACATGTATAGCGAAAGTGGTTTTCGTATTGATTTCCTCTCTGAGCCCGGATGACGCGGCTTGAAGCCTGATCAAAAGGGCACGAGCATCGGAACGCTTAATTACCGCGGTAACAGCGGCTATGCCGCACATGAAAAGAGTATGGGGGAGACGATGCCGCGTTACCATGGAGACCAGGACCAGCAATGGAAGCGCCCAATGAGCTTTGGCGAAAGGGAGGGGCGGTGGATGGGAGGGATGGGGGCGGGGGGCACCTGTCTGTTTACAAGGCTGTTATATTTTTGGTGCTGGATGTCAAGTGCTCTATGTCAATTAGTTCTGCTGATGTCATCAATTGTTTTCAGGATTGTACTCAATTCCAAATATAGCGCCCTCATAGAGTGAGTCTATACCAGCACCTTTCATGCGTTTCACAAGACAATTCAAGTTTAATATACAAATATATTGGGTCAATTTTCTGATTTCGTTCAAGGCTTCTAGCAGTGCAGCTTAGATAATTAATAATATAATTAATAACAATGTCGCTTCTCAATATTAGCGCCGATTTCTTTGCCTGCAGACCAACTCAGTTGAAGCAAACTATCTCTGTGCGTTTGGAACCGTTAGAAAACTGACTGACCTGTTTTACAGGGACAGGAGTACCAGAAATACATGTGCAATACACAGATAATCTATGACGTGCAGCTAACTAAAAGCTCAGCATGCATGTTTTATGTTTATTTGTGAGTGGATTTTTAAAGACGAAAGCAAATAATGATGCACTGTTTATCTGATCATGAGAACAGCCGTTTACATCCCACTCGAAAACACATCGCAGAAACAAACTGCGCCGTGAAGTGTTGAATCTGTGTGGGAAGTAGGATAGTCGTTATGTCAGAACGTTGGACCGGATCTCCGAATCACTAAATCGGCGCCGTTAACTTGTGAACTTTTCCTTTTATGCACAAATAGTTCAGCTCGTTTATAAACCGAATTCTGGGCGGCACGAGCTGCTTAACTGCAAACGGGAATGAAGAGCTGAGTTCGACCTCCTCAGGGAACATCTTTAAAAAAAAAAAAAAGATTTTATTTCGTTTTTTGTGTTCACACATTATAGCTGCGTTCAGAAAGTGTAGTCGTTGGCAGGTCTTGGCTGGCTTTTGTCAATATTTCGGCTCAATTTACGAAACGGTTAAAGCCCAGCTGTTGCCACGGTTGCGCAAAACTTCGTTTTGTTTTGTTAAAGCAGGCTGTTTTTGTTCAGTTTACCCCCTGTGGATCGATCCTAAGATATTTGCTAGTTGCCAGCTGTTTTGCTGTTTTACGCACAAGCATTTGTAGCAGTTTGCAGCTTTCTATGTTTGAGGCATTCTCCGTTCAAGAAAATGAACATTTCGGAGTATTGTTTCCCCTCAACCTTCTGTGTTATCATTCTTTCTCCTCTTTATAATAGCCTAAAATATGAACACGTACTAAACGTTTCGTAATGCTTCTACTGTCGGAAATGCATCTAATTTTGCATATTGTTCTTGAATTTGTCTTTAGTACTATTTATGAATAATTTTTGATTATGTAAATTTTGCTAAGCAACGATAATATACCATTTGTAGTTGTGGTCATGTCATGTTATACGTGTTTCTTAAAGCTGCGCTGCTTTCAGCCAACCAGAATGCATACAGGATACATGTATGTGCCATGAATTATTACAGAGACCACACAGCTTTATGCCAAAGCTTTTTGATCAACATATAAAGTTTCTGAATCATATTTATTTATAAATATAAATTGTGTGACTGCCTGTTGGCTGTAAGTTTGTGTTTTTTTTCCCTGTTTGTTTTTGTTTTGAGCCAGCGTTTCTCTCCCGGTTTTTCTCGCTTTCTCTCGCCTTAAAATCCCTTGTTACCTGGCAGCAAACGCTGCTCGTTACCATGGCAGCAACATTTTGATGTAAATATCGGGAGTGCTGAGTGAAAATACGAGCAACCCTTTTACTCAAACAAGGGTTCCGGCGCATCCGCGATGGCTTTATCAGCCCTGAACAGCGGCCCTTGAAACTGGCACGCATAAACATCACAATCAGCTTCTGTCCGCCGACTTAAAGTTACGATGCATGTAATGGCAGCCATTTTGGCTCTAACGAGATGGTGCTGTTTGTTATAAACTAGTCCATATATTTACTGAGTGTGTGCTCGAGACGGCAGTTGTGGTGCATGGTGAAATTGTTTTTTTCCCCCTGTTATGAATGGCCGATGATCTTCCAGTAAACCTCAGTTTGAAGATTTTGAGCTTTACAAGGCCGATAATCTTTAGTTTGATCCTGTCCGGACGCTCGTTTGTGATTCTGTGTTCCGTGTCGCACGCAGAGAGGGGGACCGGTTTGAGTGACGCACCGGCCCGTGACGGACATGCGGATGAGTTTTATGTGACAGTAAAGACAGCAGTAGGGCGGGGGGGGGGGGGGGGGGCTCTTCTGAGGGGCGAAAGAGGAGGCGGCGCTTTCGTCGGCTTGGGGAGACAAAACCGCGCTGCTGCTGCTGCTTAGCCGTCAGCCATGACCGTATCTGAAAGTGGGGCATTATGGGTAAAAAAACATATTATTATGTGTAACATAAATGTTAATACACATAATTTGTGATTGGTGGAGCTCTTGCCATTTGCAGGGCTTATAGGCTGCTTGGTTGTTAACACAGAGTCCTCATTGGCCGTATCCTCACAGCAAGACATTCGATTGGCCAGCTGAGCTAAAGACCAGGGTCCTCAGCCCACGGAATTAGTTGCACAGTTATGGCTTCCCCAGGGGTTGCATCATCACCTGAAGTTCGTGTTCACGTGCTAACGTGCTAACTCCTGTTGTGTATCTTTGTGTTGAGCAGCCATTGAAAGCGAACCCACATGGCACTGTGTATCTAGGTCATGTTAGCCCATGATCCCTTAACAAAAAAAGTTCCTCCTCTTTCTCTCCCAGAGAGCGTAACACTTTGTTCTCTCTTAAATGACAGATATCAGACGAGGCGGCCAATACTTGCTTGAAATGGGCACTGCGGGGTCCTCTAAGGTCTCGGCTAAGTACTTTTCACTTCCCCCCCCCCCCCCCCCCCCCTCTGTGAAGGTGAAGAATGAATAAAATGGCCGCTCGCGATCTGGACCCGAGTCACAGGTTGTGAGGGAGACGCGGGGCCTGTGAGAGGTTTCCAGCCCGTCCGCGAGATTCCTCCCGCTGATGTCTGTGACTGATGCCCCGCGAGGTCCGTGACAATAACCCAGATCGATCGCTTCCGTCCGCCCGCGCGCGGAATGAGCAAAATGCCCGCCGTCGATTCCCTGACCTTCTGGAGGTTTTCATTTTTTAAATATTTTTTTATTTATTTTATTTTTTCTGTGGCTTGTTTAAACAACGGGTGGCAACCTGGTAAAAAAATAACTGAATGTTTCTGTTTGTGGGCTGCTGGGTGGCTCATCCTGTTAAGGCTCTGTTCCGGTGTGTGGATGGGCCCCACAGTCTGGTATCTGTTAAGGCTCTGTCCCAGTGTGTGGATGGGCCCCATGGTCTGGTATCTGTTAAGGCTCTGTTCCAGTGGGTGGATGGGCCCCATGGTCTGGTATCTGTTAAGGCTCTGTTCCAGTGGGTGGATGGGCCCTATGGTCTGGTATCTGTTAAGGTTCTGTTCCAGTGTGTGGATGGGCCCCATGGTCTGGTATCTGTTAAGGCTCTGTTCCAGTGTGTGGATGGGGCCCATGGTCTGGTATCTGTTGGTTGTGGCTGATGGACTGGTTCTGAAGTTCAGCAGAGTGGTGTGCATGTGATCCGAAACTCAGGTATCCAGCTGCTGTTCAGGTGTCTCCTAGAAGCTGTTTTTTTTTTTTTTTTTTTGGTTTGTTTCCTCTGCCTGCGGTCATGTTTGACAGGGTCCCGGGGCAGGACGTTTTCTTTTGTGAAGTCGCCCCCGCTCGTGTTTCTGCGCCTCAGGGTCCGTGGTCTTTGTCCCCTCTGGTGCTGTTGGGCTTTCCTTTGAACATACGGTTTTGTTTTTTTTATTTATTCATTTTCCTCTGAAGGCATTCAGTCGTCTGTAGGTCTGAAGGAAGCCGCCTGCAGGAGGCTGACGTATTTCTGACCTGTCGGCAGGCAGTCGGCCATTTCAATCTGAAGTACAATTTTTTTTTTTTTTTTGCAGCCAAGAGACAAGTGACCACATTTCAATCAGAGAGGAAAGAGAGGAGGGGGGAGGGGAGAGAAGAGAGAGAGCAAAGATAGGGGAGAGGAGGGTATAGGAGGGTAGGGGAGAGGAGAATGGTAAATGGTAAATGGACTGCATTTATATAACGCTTTTATCCAAAGCGCTTTACAATTGATGCCTCTCATTCGCCAGAGCGGTTAGGGGTTAGGGGTTAGGTGTCTTGCTCAAGGACACTTCGACATGCCCAGGGCGGGGTTTGAACCGGCAACCCTCCGACTGCCAGACAACCGGTCTTACCTCCTGTGCTATGTCGCCCCACGCTCGGGGCCGCGTAACTAGTTAAAAGAGGAGGGGTGAGGATATGTGGGAAGAGGAGGGTTTTGGAGAGGTGAAGAGAGGAGGAGAAAAGGAGGGGGAGAGAAGGAGGGGAAAGGACTGGAGAGGAGGTGTGAGGGGAGAGGAGGAGGGGAGGAGAGAAGAGGGGAGAGGTGGATGGGAGAGGAAAGAAGAAAGAGTGGAGGGGTGGGGAGGAGAGGGAGAGAAGAGGAGGAGGTAGGACAGGAGAGGGGAGGTTCTTTATTTATTTTTAGGTGCTGGTTCACATAATTAATTTACTGGCACTGCATAATTTGTCTTGATTTGAGTGTAAATGGCGGCAGACCTGGGGACGGTGATGTAAAAGGGCTCGGAGTTCATTAGTCTTGCTTAAGCACTAAAAAAAGCAAAACTCAGCTGCAGTGTTTTTATTATCTGTTCCCTCAGGAAAGGTTTGAGGGGAGCAGAGTCATCACTCTTTTAGGGTGGGTAAGGGGGGGGGGGGCGGGGCGGGGCGGGGCGCGTGGATACAGAGTCATCACTCTTTGGGTGGAGGGGGGGTGATTCCTGTTTGGGTGGGGGGGGGGTTGAGTTTGCCGCTCTCTGTGTGGGACAGGGGTGCGATGTTAGAAGCCGCTGAGGCCTCTGCACCTCTGAGGGAAGTGGAGATTGGGGGGGGGGGGGGTGTGGGGGGCGTTGCACGGTGTTTGCGCCATGCCGCACTGTTCCATACCGCCATTTTACCTCGCGGAACATTCACACCTCCGGACGCACCATCCCGAGAGAGAGACGCGCAGCACCTGAGCGTGGAATAATTTTGAGATGCTCTGCCGAGTTCTCCTGTGAGACGTGAGCTCAGTCTGTCCCGCCCCGTCCCGTCCCAACCCCCGCATTTAGCACAGAGCGTTCCCTTCCTCTCCCACGCCTAACGAGTCGCGCTCACTTCCTGTGTGAGGACAGGATCTTCTCGCTCTTTCGCACCATTATTTTAGCGGGAAAACGGGCTACAGGGAGCCCTTCAGCAGAGAACATCTCTCCCTCCCTCCCTCTCTCTCTCTCTCCCTCTCTCCCTCTCTCTCTCTCTCTCTCTCTGTCCCCCCCTCTTCTCTCTCCCTCTCTCTCTCCCTCTCTCTCCCTCTCTCTCTCTCCCTCCCTCCCTCTCTCTCTCTCTCTCCCTCCCTCCCTCTCTCTCTCTCCCCCTCCCTCCCTCTCTCTCTCTCTCCCTCCCTTCCTCTCTCTCTCTCTCTCTCCCTCTCTCTCTCCCTCTCCCTCTCTCTCTCCCCCCCCCCCCTCTCTGCCCCTGGGATTGAGCTGATCACGCAGCTCCATCCTCTGCCTGCTTGGCTCCCTGCGTCCTGTTGTCATGGGTTACGGATGCAAAAAAAAAAAAAAGTTTCCACGGTAATGTCATGTGGGTTTTTTTTTCTTTTTCTTTTTTTTCCCCTTGACCTTTCTTAATGGCGTCGTTAATGGCGGTAATGGTAATGATAATCATACAGTTTTCCCGTGTAATTGCTTAATGTCAGCCACAGCCTGTTTCACCTCCTCTTATTAAACACCCCCCCCCCCCCCCCCCCCCCAGCCACCCCAAATGCCCCCCCCCCCCCAACCACTGCAGTGCAGCTCAACCGTCTACAGCCACTGAGGATCTGAACCAATGAGACGCCTGGTGGTGAAGTACAGGCTGTAGACCTCAAGGAGATATTAGTGAGTCTGTTCTGTAGAACTCAGTCTGAAGTACAGAGGGATATTAGTGTGTCTGTTCTGTAGAACTCAGTCTGAAGTGCAGAGGGATATTAGTGAGTCTGTTCTGTAGAACTCAGTCTGAAGTACAGAGGGATATTAGTGTGTCTGTTCTGTAGAACTCAGTCTGAAGTGCAGAGGGATATTAGTGTGTCTGTTCTGTAGAACTCAGTCTGAAGTGCAGAGGGATATTAGTGTGTCTGTTCTGTAGAACTGGGCTTGTAATACCTAGTGTACCATCAGTGTGTCTGTTCTGTGGAACTCTAATCTGTACTGAATGTATAACAGCTCATGTCTGTTCTGCTGAACTGACTCTGTAGCACAGGGGACCGTTATTCTGTCTGTTCTGCATTCAGAGCACAGCGTGCGGTTCGGGTGAGCGTCAGTGATTTTTGGGGGTGTCTGTGCCCCTTGGCCGGGTCTTCCCCGATGTGGCTGTTGCCGTTTTGTGGGGAGAGCTTATCGCCCCATTGGCCGGCTTGGGTGAGGGGGCGGAGCCTGACCTGGAGCGTGACCGTTGTGTAAAGCCTGTGTAACGAACACCAGGCCTCTTCCTGTGTGTAATCTGTGAGTAAACAACCTGAGAGGGACCGGGGCTGTGATTCCAAAAGCCTAGCTCCGCCTCCCCCCTTATCTTATCAGCTACAGGATACTGGCGGGAGTGTGGACATGATACGGACTGGGGGGGGGGGGGGGGGAGGAGGGGAGGAAAGATGGAGAGAATGGAATGGGCAGAGATAGGAGGACAGAGGTCAGACAGAAAGGAGGGGGGTGAGACGGGCTTAGAATGAATGAAGGAGAGAGAGAGAGCGAGGGAGGGAATGAGAGAGGTGGAAGAAAGGGACAGAGAGAGGGAGAGGGGGAGGTTAAGAACAGATCAATGAGAGCTAGGAGAAAGGGAAATGGAGGGCGAGTGGGGGAGGGAAGGAAAGGGGGAGAGAAGGAGGAGAGAAGAGAGGGAGGACAGTCTTTTAAGCAGGACGTTGATGCCGCTTCACCAGTTGAGAGGGGCAAAATATTGTAAATGTTACTTTTCATTTTTATTTCATAATAAAATGATAATGTGCTTTATGCTTCTTGTTTTCAGGTAATGAAGTCTTTGGGAAGGTTGTTGCAGCGGGTGAACTGTCAGTGTGATTAATGCACTGGTTAGGTTCCATCCCTTTTGGGTTTTGGGGTTGTCCTCCTATTGATTTTGCATTATGGATTTATACCGGTAGCTGTCCCAGCTGCTGTGTGGAGTTATCTCCTCCCCCAGCTTGGACTTGGTGCATCGCAAACAGAACCTGGGGAGTGTTTCACGAAGCAGAATTACTGATTTAGGCTGGATAACTGCTCTGAGTAAAACCCGGAACCCTCCCAAATCTGGAACATGGACTGAAGTAAAAAAGAGCTGTTCCAGGTTTTACTCAGATATCCAGCTAACCCAGTGATCCTGCTTCCTGAAACATGGGCCCAGCTCTTCTTCCTCAGGGTGTGTGGGTGTTAGTGTTGCGTCTGTTACAGGCTGTGTGGTGGTGTAATGGCTGTGTGGTCACTTGTGTAACGGTGCACCTTCTGTTACTGGTCACATTACAGTGTGATCGCTGTGTTACATTTGACTGCTCTGATGCGCTGTGTCTAGCTGTCAGTGTTTGGGGAGTGTTTAGAGTACAGGCATTTGAAATGCGCATGTGTGTATTTCATATGAAATGCAGGATGCTGGACTTCCTTTGTGTGCTTTTACGCCTCTGAGTGTGCAAAGGCTGTTGCCGCCTCCGCCATTTTGCCGGCTGTGGCTCATAGACTCGTTTACCGGGAGATATTCTCGGGAGATATTTTTGTGTTTTTGCCCGTTTTTTTTTTTTCTGCTCTCCGTAGACGTGCCGAAAGAACGCAGCGCCCGCCTGGCAGTGCCAGCTGAGCACGGGCCAGCTCGCTGAACGCCGCACGCCCAGCACGGGAAAGACGTCGAGGCTGTGCTGTAACATCGCTGCAGCCAGCGAAGGGCCGGGATCGGTTCTGTACTAAATAAACACGGGCTAGTATTACGCACTGCTCAGGCTGACTCTTGAGCGTGCTCCCAAGCACAGCGATGGGGGAAAAAAAAAAAGCATTTAAAGGATTTAAAAAGCAGCATGAGCCATAAACTCAATGCTAGGAGCAGAACACCAGTGGGGTGTAGAACCTTCCTCCTCAGGCATATTGTCTGCCTCACAGAGTAGGTCTTTTGGAATGTTTTTTTTGTTTTCAAAGTTCTGTGTTGGTGTTCTAGATCTCCGTTGTCGGTCACCCCAGTGGTGATTGTGACATCATCGTTAGAATGTTCAGCGAAAAGAACACTGCAGTCACACGTTTGTGACCTCACACCTGAAAGGGTTTAAAGGCGCTGTTCCGCTGTGTGGATGTTTCCCTATGGAAGCACACACTGTGGTTGGCTAGGACCTGAAAGACCGTCGTAAAAAAATATTATCTGCGTGTGTGAGCTCTCATTGCAGCATTCAGGAAGTGCAGAGATGTGAAAAAGCGCAATGGCGGTTTTATCTGCCGTGGGATCCGGCCCGTGCCAGCGCTGGCATCCGCGCATGGAGGTGCACAGTTGGCGGTAACGTCGCCCAGGGATTAGCGGGTTGCAGTTTGGGGGGGTGGGGGGGGCGACAGCGTCTCGTCACGCACCGGTGGCCGGCTGGTTGGTCGCTCGCTGGCCTGCCCGCCTGTTGAGCTGCCCGAGACACGGAGAGCCAAGGAAAGTGGTCAGATGCACCGCTGTCCTTGAAAATACTTCCTTTTTTTCAAATTAAATACTGCCTCTTCCCCAACTCCATATTAATGCCCATAATTTTGGATGAGATGTTGCTTGTCAGAGGCGTCCACATACTTTTGGCTGTGTATTGTGTGTTATGTATGTATTTTAAAACAGGGGCGCGGACCCAGATCAGATCGTGCTTCGGGCCCCTCAGAGGGTACGGCCCGCACCGTTTGACTGTTCGAGAGGCCCTCGTTTAATGCCGGTCGTAAAAGCGTCGGGGCTTGGGACTGGAGTGCGGTTTAAGAGCCGGCCCCAATCAGACGCCATTGTGCCGTGTCCTCTGCGTTTAATAGGGAAATTAAGCGAGCGTTGAATAATTCAGACGCCGCGCGGCATCGATTCCAGTCACCCCACCTGCCCCCCCCCCCCAGGCCCCCGCCCCCGTTCGCCCGCTGTTGAGTAAATGGCGCTTAAAAATCACGATCGGAACAAAGTGCGCCGCCGATGGAGGCAATTGAGCGGGAAAGCGATGCGTGTGCGTGCGGCCGAACCTCGGGACAAATGGCGGCTCTTTGGAGCGAAGGGGCTGTTGGGCGCTAGCGCTAACCTGCTATCTGGTGCAGGAGAGGAAGCTGATCTTTTATTAAGGGGTTCTGCCTCTTCCCCCCCCCGTGCGCAGTGAGGAGTTTCTGAGCCCGGACCACAAATGACCCGTTTTAAACGGCTGGGTTTTATTTGCAGTTGGCTGGTCGGTCTGGAGGGCGGCACGGTGGTGCAGTGGGTAGCACCGTCGACCTCACAGCGGGAAGATCCTGGGTTCGAATCCCTTCCGTGTGGAGTTTGCATGTTCTCCCCGTGTCCACATGGGTTTCCTCCGGGTACTCCGGTTTCCTCCCACAGTCCAAAGACATGCAGTGTGGGAGTGAATGGTGTGTGTGCCCTGCGATAGATTGGCAGCCTGTCCAGGGTGTATTCCTGCCTGTCACCCAATGCATGCTGGGATAAGCTGCATCCGTCTCCCTTGGTGACGGAGACCAACGGACGGTTTTTTTCTCAGCGAAACTCGGCCCGATCTATAAACGTCATCCCTTTCTGTCGCAAATTTAAATCCATCGATCATGATTCGTTTTGTCGTTTTTGTCAGTCGGTTGGTTTTTGCACACCGTATTGCGGTGTGGCAGTTTAGTCTGGTGCTGATGGATGATGACGGACACGGGTGATACTGAGACACTGTGCGGTTCATTACAGAAGGACCAGGATACTGTCAAAATGGCGGCACAGCACAGGTACTGCTAACTCCTAGGCCACCGTATGAAAATGCGCCAAGTCTGTCCTGGCCCAAAACCATGTGCATCTATCAATCAATCAATCAAATTTTATTTGTATAGTGTATTTTACAGCAGTTGTCACAATACGCTTCACAGACAACCCTGGCCTAGACCCCCACAGGAGCAAGCCTAAAGCAACAGTGGCAAGGAAAAACTCCCTGTGGCAGATGGGAAGAAAGGGTGTCGATCGGAGACCAACATGTGCGTCTATGTGTCTCTCATATCCGAAACTGCGTGCGTCCCTGTCCCGCTCATATCCTACATTCTAAGAGCGTCGTGCAAGTCGCTCTGGATAAGAGCGTGTGGCAAATGCCTGCAGTGTAATGTTTCTAAAACCACGTGCATCTGTGTCTCTCTCTTATGCCGTCTGTCCTGGGCCAGAACAGTGTGCACATGCCTCTCTCTCCCTCCCTCTCTCTTTCTCTCCCTCTCTCCCTCCCTCCCAGTTTCACTGCAGGCAGAACGGTTAAAGATTAGCGCTGATTACCTCGTCGCCCGCAGCTGCGACTGCAGGCCAAAACCTGCTGCTTGGGCTGGGTGCTAATGCTAACGCTAACGCATTTTAAACTTTTAGGTTTTCCTCGCTCGTTACTCCGAATGGCCCTGTCTGTTTTACTGAGTAGTGCCAATGCGCAATTTCCTGACAATTGTTCTTTTTTAATTAAACCTTCCTTTTTTCTTTTTACCCCCTAGTATTTTGACACGGTTTGTTTAATTTTTCCATCAGAATGTCGGAGGCATTGTTAAAAGAACAGAGCAGGCTTGGTTGGGTGGTCTTGATTGACTCGGTTTCTGAAAATTCAGTGTCATTACTGGGCCAAGAAATCCAATTTTCGTCGGGTCCTAATTAAGACGCTCGCGAGAATGCCTTTGTGTTGCCCATGGGAACCAGCACTGGGGGGGGCGGGGGGGGGTGTTCCTTAGATTTTCTCAATTAAGTTTATGATTTCAGAAGAACAGATTTAGGCCTTTATTGCACAGGGACGATATGACCGCTCCGAACGCCAGGACTTTAATCTCGCGTGTGCTTTAGTGTCCCTGACGATACGTGCTGGCGAAATTAAAAAAAAAAAAAATTTGCCAACTCTCGTTCGCTAGGAAACGGGAAAATGTAAAAAAAAAAATAAATAAATAAATTTTTAAAAGAAGCAGAGGGGTGTGTGGAGCCTTTTGACTGGTTTCAGAGCCCCGTACTTGACTGAGCTTTATGCTCACAGTGGGTGACGTTTCCTTGTAATGGAGTCCGTCGCTCGTGACACATTCTGTCCGTGTCCGTTTCACCAGAGGCCCTGGCAGATGAGTTCTGCCGCGTGCCGGGGCTGACTGAATCTCTGGCACGTCCCTGCTCTTCTCCGCTTAAGCAAGAAGAAAAAAGAAGAAGAATTAAAAAAAACCCTTACCTGTGTCTGAACATTTTGTCCAGCTTGAAATATTCAGCATGAATGGACCCGGTGATGGATATTGACTCGTCGTGGTTCTTTTTTTACCTTGGGATGTCCGAGGAGAGTTTCTTTTTCTTTTTTTGTCGTAGAAAGCGTCCGAGGCTTCGCCTGGCTCCAGAAGCACGTGGGGGTGCGGGGGCTGGAAAATGTGAATGTCGTAACTTTATTTTTTTGTCGCTGCGATGAACGTTATGTTACGGGAAGAACATATGAAGGTCGTACTCTATCCTTGTGGGAACGATAAAGCAATGGCAATAAGCGCTCTATATATATATATATTTTCTCCTTTTTTTTAGTATGTGAGCCAGATTTAAAAAACTAATCTTACAGTGACACCTTCCGCAGCGGGGTGGAGGGGTTCCTCAGCGTGAGATCTGCTGGCACTGCTTAATTAACGTCTGGACTCGTTGGCTGTGGGAGAGGAGAAAGGACGGGACCATTTTAGGCTCCGTCCTTCTCTCTCCCTCTTCAGAAGCATTCCCCTTTTAAGAGCAGGGTTTTTTTTTTTTTTAGTGCGTTTATCTTCTTGCTCAAATATTCAGCGTCGGTGTTCTAGAACCTTCAGCTAGCAGCGGCGATTGTTACGTCATCGCTAGAATGTTTGCTTAAGGACGTTCTAATCACGTAATTGTGATGTCACGCCTTGAAGGCCTAAGCGATTTGTCTTTTCCAGCAGCCGAGGCCCTTTTCGTGATGTCACAAGCGGTTAGCGGAGGACGGGCCTTGGAGGCGGAGTCGGCCGATGTGTCGGGAGCGCGGCGGTCTGTCAGTCCGGGGGTCCGGGCCTGTCCAGGGCTCCTCTCCTGGGAGTGTGCTTACTTTGGTCTCTCAGGCTGTGCGGATGCAGTGATGAGTAGAGAGCTCTCTGCAGCTCTTCTCTCTCTCTCTCTCTCTCTCTCTCTCTCTCTCTCTCTTCCCAGAGGTTATTTTTGATAAGAGGACCTGAGAGATTTGCTCACTGCCTACGTCCGTGAAGCTGCTGTTTAGAGAGAGAGGGAGAACTTACAGATAGAAGGAGAGAGAGAGAGAGCAAGAGAGATAGAGATTGAGGGAGAGATGGAGAGATAGAGGCAGATGGATAGACAGGCATAGAGAGAGGGAGAGGTATTGAGAGAGCGATATCGATCTCTGCATTGAATTAATAGCCGTAGCCAAATGAACTGTCTCGGATTAATCCAGCCCCCGTGTCTCAGTCATGTGACTCTCGGTTCCATTTGGAAACTTAGCAAGCCTCTCTTGCCAGAGTGAATAATTTTAACTGCAGCAACAAGACAGCAGGTTCATACAGGAAGGTGTTGTTGTTGTTTAAGAGCACATCCCTTAATTGTCGGTTTTTGATTGAATCCAGGAGTGGCTCTATCTAGTATATTTACAGCATGGCTGTGTTGTTTTTTTGTTTTTTTTTCTTTTTTTCTTTTTCTGAGGGACACTTGCTGTGACGGACAGCCTTCACAGCCAATCAGCAATTCCCTCTGATGTCGCGTCTCCTCCTCCCTAAGTGGGGGGGGGGGGGCATTCTCCGAATCGGCCTCATTCCTGAGATCCCTCCACCCTCTCTCTCTCTCTCTCTCTCACCGTTGAACCTCCAGGCCCCTGTCCAGCTCAAGGGTTCACTCTCCTAATAAGTCCCCGTTCGCCGAAAATCAGTTCCTCCTTTGGCAACGGTTCCAGTGTAGAGCTGTTCCAGTTTGGAATGAACGGAACACAGTCTTGAACCTCAGGTTTATAGTAGAGTTGCCAGGTTTCTCCTGAATCATCATTTTAGCGGGGACAGTTCCTCCTCCTTTATTTATTTGTATTTTGTTTTTTCTTTATTCAAACGGGGAGAAGGCAGGGAGGGTATCGGACAGAGAAGAGACCACTGCTGAGGAAGTGCCACAGTGGGGTTCGAACCCCTGCCCCACGTGGGGGCAATCATATTTAGCTGCCCTTCTTTCTTTTTTGTGTGTGTGTGTGTGTGTGTGTGTGTGTGTGTGTGTGTCTGTGTGTGTCTGTGTCTGTGTCTGTGTCTGTGTCTGTGTGTGCGTGTGCGTGTGCGTGTGCGTGTGCGCGTGCGCGTGCGCGTGTGTCTGTGTGTCTGTGTGTGTGTGTGTGTCTGTCTGTGTGTCTGTGTGTGTGAGTGTGTGTCTGTGTGTGTCTGTGTGTGTCTGTGTCTGTGTCTGTGTGTCTGTGTGTTTTTTCAGTCCTCGATGTTTTTACCATATATAGTGTTTGTGTTCACCGTGTCTCTTTGCCCGGTTGTGGTTCTGGAGGCAGGAAAAAGAGCGTGTTTTCAGTCGTCTTGTCGGGTTAAATAAAGAGTTTGATTAAATACACTGAGCAGGCCAGCGCCGTGCCGACCATTGAATATCAGGACACGTGCTGAACAGACCATCTTTACTGGAATACAGCAAATATAATGTTAAATATATTGTACAGCCATGTGTTTAAAACAAAATGTGTATGTATGCATGTCCATATATATTGAATTAATGCAGTGTCTTGGCAGTACATTTTATTTCAGTATATTGTCAGTATATTCCAATTATCTAAGGCTGTCTGCCCCGTGACCCATAATTCTCCACTTATCAGTAATTAAAGTAAGTTTGGCGTGTAAAGTTCTGTACAGTAAACTAAACTAAACTTGGCAAATACAGTTCTGTACAGTAATTAAAATAAACTTGGCAAATACAGTTCTTTACAGTAATTAAAATAAACTTGGCAAATACAGTTCTTTGCAGTAATTAAAATAAACTTGGCAAATACAGTTCTTTGCAGTAATTAAAATAAACTTGGCGTGTACAGTTCTGTACTGTAATGATTTGTGTGGTTTTTTTTCCCCCTTCAGATGATTGAAGAAGGAGGGAAGAGAGGAAAGACGATGGCGGAGAAGAGGCAGCTGTTTATGGAGATGAGTGAGTATCCATATGAATCACTGACTCTTCATTGTGTATCTGAGTGAATCACCGACTCTTCACTGAGTTATCCAGGCGAATCACCGACTCTTCACTGAGTTATTCAGGCGAATCACTGACTCTTCACTGAGTTATTCAGGCGAATCACTGACTCTTCACTGAGTTATTCAGGCGAATCACTGACTCTTCACTGAGTTATTCAGGCGAATCACTGACTCTTCATTGAGTATCCAGGCAAATCACTGACTCGTTACTGTGTTCATTTACCCACAGTAGGAGATGCGTGAATAACCAGCCTCATTTGGAGGTTTTTTTTTTCAGTTTAGCATTTTTTCTGCCGGTTAATGTGTGTTGTGAAGCTCTGTGTGATGACCTGTTTCTGAATGATGATGACCAAATAAAGATCAATCAGCGTAGAAGTAAAATGCCTGAAAGAGTATTGAACTACAACTCCCATGTGCGCACTACACTTCATTGGACCTGGCAAGACCAGCCGTTGTAGTCCAGTTTTGTTGAATGCGCAGTTCCTGAATAGAGAGTTTGTTTATCGCCAAATAATTGAAAAGCTGAGCTAAGCTTTTTAACATTGTTGTTTTCATGTTAAATGTCAGGGTGTGAACGATGAAACTAATTTCTTTTTATTTGGTTAAAAAAAATTTTATCAGGGGCTCAGAATTTTGACGTCATCCGACTGTCGACATATCGGACCGCCTGCAAGCTGAGATTTGTACAGAAAAGATGTAACCGTAAGTGATTTTTTCCCCCCCTGTTTTGGGCGTGGGTTTCAGTGTGTTTGTTCTGTACCTTATCCACTCGTTCGGTTCGGTTGGTGGAGTGGTCTGTCTGTAAGCAGTGCACAAAGTCAAAATTTCTCTTTTTTAAAATATGTTTTATATATTGTAAAAAAATGTATTGACTTTCCTGAAAATGGTGCTAATTTGTATATGATTGCCCATATATTGGGAAGTGTTGTAATATGCTGATGCTGTATTTCCCAACAGTATATTTATAGTACATGTCATTTCCATATGCACGAGTAAGGAAGAGTCTGCCCCCCCCCCCTTTGATTTGTTTCCATGGCGATGCCCCCCCTTGCCTCCCCCCCCCCCAGTTCACCTGGTGGACGTGTGGAACATGATCGAGGCGTTCAGGGACAACGGCCTGAACACCCTGGAGCACAACACAGAGATCAACGTGTCCCGCCTGGAGACCATCATCTCCTCCATCTACTACCAGCTGAACAAGCGGCTGCCCACCACCCACCAGATCGGCGTGGACCTGTCCATCAGCCTCCTGCTCAACTTCATGGTGGCCGCCTACGACAGGTAGTGTGTGTGTGTGTGTGTGTGTGTGTGTGTGTGTGTGTGTGAGTGAGTGCACCCACCAGATCAGCGTGGACCTGTCCATCAGCCTCCTGCTCAACTTCATGGTGGCCGCCTACGACAGGTAGTGTGTGTGTGTGTGTGTGTGTGTGTGCGTGCGCGTGTGTGTGTGTGAGAGAGTGTGTTAGTGTGTGTGTGTGTGAGAATGTGTGTGTGTGTGTGAGAGAGTGTGTGTGTGTGTGTGTGAGAATGTGAATGTGTGTGTGTGTGTGTGTGTGTGCGTGTGCGTGCGCGTGTGTGAGCGTGTGCTTGCGTGCATGTGAGTGCATTGGCCTGTGCAGCAGGTGCAGTCCTGCTGGATCAATGGCACATGCTCCTGTCACGCAAACAGCCTGTGGGGAAGTGCAGAATCAGCCAGGGGCCAGAGAACAGAGAGCGGAGTCCTTTTCCTGCTCCCCATTCTTCCTTCTGTGCGTGTGTGAACTCATCTGGGAATCCAGCCAGACATGATTAAATACATCTTTAACACGGAACAAAAAAAGAAAGTATAATGATTTATTTTTAGCGCATGTGAAATTGGCCCTAAAGCCGTGCAGCCAGAGATGAGCTGAATTCTGATGTCTGTGTTTTAACGGACTGAAATGAGCGGTCCTGTTCTTCCTGCTCGGCTGGCACAGGTAGAGTGCAGGTGCTCAGTCAGCTAGCGAGCGACTCCGGGGCAGAACTGCACGGAGTCCGGCCTGGCAGTGCGGGCTTTGGCCCAGATTCGGCCTGGATTCGGCCCAGATTCCACCTTGATTCGGCCCAGATCTGGCCCAGATTTGACCCAGATTTGACCCAGATTAGGCCCAGATCCGGCCCGGAGTCGATTGCTAGTCGATGCCGCTCCTGCATCATATCTAGGCAGTCCCGCTGATTGCTGCCATAAGTTGTGAATTTTTACACACAGCAGCCTGGCTAGGAGGCCTCACGCTCCATGAAGTGAAGCTTGTTTAAAAAGCTGTGAAATTGCCCTGTCTTAGTTACTGATGCTGACGACTATAAAGGAGAGTTGAGCAAAAAAAAACAACTTTAAAAAAAAAAGAAAAAAAAAGGAAGGTGTCTCTGTTTACACCGCAAGTCTGCTTGCATCACTGTGGTAGGAAGTGAGTCAGAATTCTGACGTGTGGTTTTTCTTGTCAGATAAGGCAGAAATCCCCCATGAAAGCCGAGTTTCAGATAAAAGTGTTCTTTATGAGGGGCCCTGGTGAATTGAGGTAGAGGTAGAGTTAGAGAGAGCGAGAGAGAGAGGGAGCGAGAGAGGCCATTTGAGGATTCCTTAACGGGCCCAGAGTTTTTATTTTTCATTTTTTATTTTTTAAAGTCTCTGAAGACGTCAGTTACGCCCGTTTTAAAAAAACAAGGAGGACTCGTTGATATGCAGCGAGTGGAAACGGAAGCAGCTGCCTTTTTTTTGTTTGTTTTTTTTATCAACTGCCATTTCACGCCCCGTGTCACCTTCAGCCCGAGAGAGGCTTCCGTAAGCTCTGCATCTCCAGCGGAGCGTCCAAGCTCTTCGGGAAGAGCGCTGCGACTTTGTCAAATGTTTTTTATTTTTATTTTTTTCCTCCCCTCCTCCTCTTGATGTCCCAGATGGTTCAGATGAGTCATTACGGTCCCCCCTTGAGTGTCTTTGTCGTCTTCATAGTTCACTTTGGTCAAACGGAGCACTCTTGTTTGTGTTTAATCACCAGTCCCATACTTGTACCTGTAACTGCTAATAGCCTCATAAACGGGTATTGCACATATTCAGCGTACTGGTGTTTCTGGAATAATGGACATTTTCATATGTAGAGAAAACAGTAAGATATGAACTTATTTTGCAGAATCATAACTCTGAAGACATAACAAAAACCAATGCGGTGATTGATTATTTCTGCAATGCAAACAATAGTCAAATGGTTTTTAACGTGTAGCTTAATTCTCTCCCAGTGCAGAATGCGATGGAACTTGAACTGTTTTTTTTTTTTCTTTCTTTCTCGTTCCTCTCGATGTTTCAGCGAAGGGCATGGCAAGCTCACCGTCTTCTCCGTTAAAGCCATGCTGGCGACCATGTGCGGTGGAAAGATCGTGGACAAACTGAGGTGTAAGTATGTCATTTTTTAACTGTCCTCATGGAACGGGTTGCATTTTGGGACAATGGCTCCCCCTAGTGTACGGCACTGGGAATCACAGCACTTCTTTACCACCTGCTGTGTCATACAGTACGTAGGACTTCTGAAGGGATGTAAATTCGTTTGGCAGATTTTCCACAGCCACTGTATCATTGTCACATGAATATATTGCCTAATTATTGGTAGTCTTCACTTTAAAAAAACAAATTTGAGGTTCAAATTCAGGTTTAGGTGGTTGGTGTGTGTGTGCGCGCGTGCGCGTGTGCATACATGTCTTTACATGGATATGTGTGTGTGTGTGTGATGAAAATCCTTCCTTTTCAGACGTTTTCTCGCAGATCTCGGACTCCAACGGGATGATGACCTTCTCCAAGTTCGACCAGTTCCTTCGGGAGGTGCTGAAGCTCCCCACGGCCGTGTTCGAGGGCCCCTCGTTTGGGTACACAGAGCACTCCTTACGCACCTGCTTCCCCCAACAGGTGAGCAGCAGGTGCGGGTCACCTGGATGTACATAAAGTACAACCGTGCCGAGCTGAGATAAGTATGTGCAGACTGCGGGGTGGAGCAGCTGCTAGGTGTTTACTTTGCCTTTAAGTAGTCAGAAATCACCCCGCCCTCTCCGTTCTGATTGGGCATCTGAATCACCTGCTACTTTTGATTGGATGGCCTTTGTGCATACATTATCTCATTAATCAGTGCAGTTGTCAAGGGTGCCAGAAGCAGGGAATACTCCAGCCTGTTCTTATGTTTTGGTTGAAGTTGATAGATAGGAACCTTCTACATCTTGTCCACCACACTTTCAAAACACCTTTTGAATCCTTGAATTCATGTCATGGAACAGAAAGCACCCTTCTGGTACACTTATGAAGAATCCTTCTGTAAACAGATTCTGCAACTCTTGAGTTATTTCGTACGGTTGCCAATTAAAAACAATCATGTGAATGAATGAAAACTAAGCCTCAAACTTAGACCTGTCTGTAATTCTCTAAATTACAGACCGCACACTGCAATGTTTAGTCTGTCTTTCCGAACTCATCCCACAAGGAAAGTCAGTTGGGGTGAATTGGTCATGTGATCATGTTTCGTGCGTCTCATGTGGTTGAGAACTGAGATCACAGTGTTCAGGGTGTAAGTGCCTGAGCTGCAGGCTGTGTCATTTTCCTGTTGTCTTAGGAAACACACCCCTTCTGTCACTGTGAGAGAAAGCGAAGCCCAGAATAGGTCCAGCGCGTGTGTCAATCACTTCTAAATGAGCCTCTATAGGCCGATCGTTGCCTTGGCTGCGTGGGCGGGATGATGTGTACTCAAAGGAACTCTACAGGGTTCTGTTTCCTCTACTGACTGACTGACTGGCTGCCAAACAATGTCAGCAAGATGACGTGACTCGTGAATGAAAATTTGCACAGCCAATGAACTTGTCATTTTCTTTTCGAAAGAGACACGGATAATTTTTTTTGTCACGGATCGTTGTTTTGTGGTTCCTGTCGTCCGATCCAATCCAGCTATTGCCTCGGCGAGGTTTTCTCAGAGTCTGCTCGATAAATCGATGTGATTAGCGAAGTCTTAATTGCAGATGCTACTGGGACTCTCTGGGGTCGTCTGTGAGTGACTGTCAGTGTTTTTCTGGCTATAGGAAGTGACAGGGACCTGTTTGATCATTTTTTGCTTCATAGACATCGGTCCCCAGGGTGCTTTTCGTCTTGTGTCAACAAATTCATATTAGGGGCTCTGTTGTATGTAGTCCCTGAATTTAAGTAATATATTGTCACTCCTGACATCACCTTATGCAACCATTTTGTGGACCTCTCCACAACATTGCTCCTATTCAAAGAACAATGCCGTGCAATGTCAGTATCAACAATATCTTCTGGCTTTTTGTGACTGAAGCTTTGTATGAGGATCTGACTGTGATTGTATTGATATAGCCACTACATCACTGGTTTCCAACCTCCTCCTCTTCCTGGAGATCTACTGTCCTGTAGGTTTTTACTCCAGTCCTAATACAGCACGTCTTGTTTAACAGCTGGAGATCTCACTGAGCTGCTAATTAGTAGAGTCAGGTGTGCCGAATTAGGGAAATTAACACCTACAGGATAGTCAATCTCCAAGAGCAGGGTCGGGAACCAATGTACTGCATTATACTGTTTGTACGTATAATTGCCAATATGTGTTTTTGTTTATTTTTACAGCAAATACCTATTAATCCAGGGTTACGTGTGTTTTTATGTGTACCCCTGGATAAGCCTTCAACACAGATTTTATCTGGTTGGATGTGTGTCCTTCTGCTGGAAGTTAGCCTTCAGTGGTGATGTTGACGTGGGTTTTGTGGTCTTTGTTTTGCAGAAGAAGGTCACGCTGAACATGTTTTTGGACGCGCTCATGGCCGACCCCCCCCCACAGTGCCTCGTCTGGCTCCCCCTCATGCACCGCCTCGCCAACGTGGAAAACGGTAACCGAGCGACCCCCCACCCCCCACCCCCCAGGACCATTTTAAGATTATTTTAATGAACTCTTCAATATTATCTCATCTGGTGTGACGGTTTAGATCTGAACTGAAAATCTTCACACTCACTGTGCAGTGTGCCATTCTGATTCGCTGGGGCTGTCCTCATTTCCTGTCCCCTGATTGGCTCACGCCGTGCGCACTTCCTGTCTCTCCAGTCTTCCATCCTGTGGAGTGTTCTTTCTGTCGGAACGAGAGCATGATGGGATTCCGTTACCGTTGCCAACAGTGCCATAACTACCAGCTCTGCCAGGACTGCTTCTGGCGGGGCCACGCCAGCGGTCCCCATAGCAACCAGCACCAGATGAAGGAGCACTCTTCCTGGGTGGGTCACCGTGGCGACGACGTGCACCAATCCACAGCTTAGAGCCACATCATCCTGTAGAATCTTTGCAGAGAGATTCAGTTACTCATTGGCTTGCCAGGTTGTCATGCAAATGGGCTTTTGCTTTATTATTTGCAGTTATCAACAACCTCTGGTGAGTGCTGATGTACGTGATGTGACCAATACAGTAATGGTCGCTGAATTAATTGCATAGTAAGTGTTGGGGGGTGGGGATTGGAGGGGAGCTAAGATGCAGTCTGAGGTAGATCTGCCACTGATTGTGGTCCTGACTGCTATAGTTCATCCCACCACTAGGTGTCAGTATAGACGAGGCTGGGAAAAGCAAACGCAGAGAACCTAAGAACAGGCTGTTTGTGTGCTACATGCACTATATAACCTAAAATATATGGACGCCCCTCGGTCTGTGGCTGTTTTTCATGGTTTGGATTAGGCCCCTTAGTTCCAGTGAAGTAGGATCTTAATGCTGCCGCATACAATCACATTCTAGATGATTCTGTCCATTTGTCCCTGGTCTTTTTTTAAACCTGCTGAAACAGACACAGAAGGACTTTTGAGTATCCCAGTTGGTTAAAGAAAAAAAAAAAAAAAAAACTTAATCGCGAGCGCGGCTTTTAAAATGGAGCCGTAGAATCTCGTGACGCCGGTACACTCAGGCAGTCTGCCTGCTGCGTCTCCTCTGTAACCAGGCAACGGGCGTCTGCTCTGTAACCAGGCAACAGGCGTTCGCCACGTCAGCGATTCGGTGCAAGGGTGGGCATAAAAGCAAAATGCAAATGGCTGAGTCGGTTTCAAGCGAGGTGAAAGCCTGTGAGAACGGCTCTATAATTTACAACCAGGAAACCGAAGGGATGTTGTGTCACAATGCAGCGTTGAACCTGATTGGCTGCTGAGGTTGGGTTCCGCCCTGACACGTCTCTCTGTCACCGAGGTACTGACGGTTCCGTTAATAGAACAAGCCGACCGCTAACTTATAGCTGCAATGGGAATATGTTCTGCTTTCTGGGTTACATTTTACAAAGCTGTGTGATATTATTGTACTATGTTCGATAGTCACGACTGCGGCAAACTTTGATTGCTGTTGCTGTAACTGGCATTTGCCAGTAGGTGGCAGCAAGACTGAGAGAATACTCTGATAGAAACGAGCAGCTTTCCGGATGTAAAACGGAACAGAATCGGTATACTGCAGTGGCAGCTAGCTGTGTTTCTCGATATATGTGCGCTCCGAACAGCACGCATAGAAATCTGCTTATATTTTTGTGACCGATTCTTTAGGATTCCGCTGATTGCTTTGTGCCAAATGCTACGTTTTGCCCTTTAGCAGTTACAGTTTTGAAGCTTTGCATGACATTAAATAATAATAATAATAATAATAAAGTTTTTAGCCCCTGTCCTCTGGAATAGTCTGGCCTATTACAGGCCATTTTGGGTTTCACTGACCTGACTGTGTGAGCCAGTACCACTCTTTCACCACTAGAGGGCGGCATGGTCTGCAGACCAGGAGAGGGACGCTGATACGAGCAGCATCCGCTCTTGACTTCTGCTTCTGCGGAACCACCCGGTAATTCCGCGGCCTTAAAGATGTACACATGTCCGTGTGACTGTTGTGCTTGCGTGTTCGGAGAGATAAAGCGGGATACGATAGGTTTTAATTATCTTGGTAGTCTAGATTAAGTAAAACTGTAATAACTGAAATCTAGAGGGTAGAGTTCCATGGCTTTGCACTATAGATTAAAGACGTATAACGCAGGTTATATTTCATAAGCTTATTTGCGTTGCGGGAGAACACGTCTGTTGTCACGCATCACGCCCGTTGTTGAAAACCAAAATAATAACATGAATATGAATAATATGAAGTAACAAGTTGGAGAATTTTGATCTGACTGCTTTGTGACGGTATCGGGGGTTGCGGGGGACATTTTTGGGGTAACTCATCCCGAAACACTCGTGATTCCCGAAGACAGCGACACACTCATGATTCCCGAAGTCGTTGCCGTGGGCGACCGACGAAGGCATCTGTGGCCGGCGGGTTTTTCCGTCGCGGGACTCCTCGTCTGCGCGCGCACTCCTCCCACACAGCTTCCATTTCAGGCGCTTTTAGCGGCTCTGCCTGCCAGAACGCATTTCCGTTACTTTTACATATTTATTGCCGTTATTTTCAGCCTCGCGACTCGGGAAAAAAAAAAAAAAAGTTCTCGCGGTAAGTTTGATATTAATGGAAGTGAACTGCGTGTTCGCATTTAGTGCAGCGCAGACTCTTTTAGTCGGATATGATCTCACACTCCATTACGTTGCTGCGCGTAAGTAAGAGGCATTAACACCGGGGTTTCCACAGGCTGTCTGCGGAAGCTCCTGCCGCGGGTCCCTGGCCAGACTTGATGGACAATGACTATGGAGATTTGGGAAAATATAAAACGTATTTTAAAAAAACAATAAAGCAAAAATTAACCAATCCTAGGGGTCCCCTGTGTACCCTTGAGCCTGGGTGGGGGGGGTCTCTGAATCAGGAAAGTTTGAAAACACCCACATTCACCGACAAACATTGTTAAAAAAAGAAATCCCATAAGCTAGGAACACAGAACAAGAACATTGTCACAATCAAGCGATTAGCATTTTAATCGTCACAACCAATGGGCCTTTTCTAAACCAATGGGAGCTTTTACTAACCGAACTGGCTGTGTGAAGCTGGAAGCTTATGAAACACTCAGAAAGGCCATATTTGGAAATGCATTGGTTTTAATAAGTGATGACTTTATTCCACCGAGCTCCAAGTCCATCAGGGTTTTTATATTGCTGCTGCTTGCCTCCGTTGCGTGTGTCTTGGAAGCTTAGCGAAGCAGCGTCCGGTCTCTCTCCATTTATCTTGGTTAAAATGGAGGGATTTAAAGTTCAGTCCGAATAAAAAGCGACTTCACGTTTGTGTCAACAGATGGACGCGTTTCTGTAAATAGCTCCTGTTTCATCTGTGACGTTCTCCGAAGAGAGTTCTTTTCTTAGTCGTCCCAGTGCAGTCTGTGATGTTGCGGAGGAGACGCTGGAGGAAGCGAGACATCCGGGGGGGGGGGGGGTGTTTGGGCTGCCTCGGTGAGGTCAGCTGTTTCGAGCTGGGGTGTGAAAACGCGGAGGTGGATCCTCCCCCCCCCCCCCCATCACAGTGATTAATTCCGCGTTAGCGGGGAACGGCGGCCTAATCCGTCTCCCGCCGCGTCAGGCGGAGCGATGCCGGAGATCACGCGGCGTGACCCCTAAAGGCTGAATCACCGCGGGCAACGGGGCCCGGAAACCAGGATGGATCGCCATGGTTACCGGGACGAGAAATCGGGATGCATCGCCGTGGTTACGGGGCCCAGAAAACAGATGATATCCCCATGGTTACAGGGCCCAGAAACCCAGGGGTGGTAAAATATGAGTAAGACGGTTGTGTTGTCAACTTTACTGGTGGAAAACAGAAAGGAGCTCCACCAATCACAGGGTATTTTAGTAACAACCAATAGAACAACATTGATGATGATTGGTCGATACTTTCTGGTTATACATCCTAGGTCAGTGTGGGAATTGGGAAGAAGTAGACAAAAAGTATCCACCAATCACTGCTGGCATTGTCCTATTGGTTGTTAACAATGTACTCCATGATTGGTGGAGCTTGTTTCCGTTCCCTATGAGTGAGGTGATGTCATGTGACTTCCTGTTTGAGCAACCCTGCCAGAAACGCAAAAGAGACATCAGCATCCTGAGGGCCAAGTGTAACAGAAGCACTGAAGAGGAGTGGGCGAATATACCATTCTCCTTGTTCACTGAAAATGAGCGAACTTGGAGAAAACAAATCGGCCAATATTAAATAAAACTCGCCTTCGTTAAAGGTTGCTTTGTCTCTGGGGTCACAAATGAAATCTCGCTCTAAATAGGCCAAGCTGTGGTTTCTTTCATTTTTGGGAAAGTTTTTGTTCTTCTGCGTTTCTGTATTTTAAACAGAAAGAGAGGCTCGGGAACAGCGCGGTGATCAAGGTCAATCCGCAACGGTTTGCGGAAAAATAGGTGTCAGAACTGGCAGCTCCCAGAATAGCTTTGCCTTGAAACGGTTGGAATGGTTTGAATTTGAATGCGTCCTGCTGTGGACTTGATAGGGCTGGTGTGCAGTAGACTCTCTGACACACTTTTTAAAGTTGGAGCAAGTCTGCTTTAAAACGCGCTGGTTTCTGGGGGCGGTTCGGCTGGGTAACAGGACAGGCGATGGCGAGGTGGCAGCTGGGTTTGGTCTGGTGTGATTTGCCGTTATGCAGTTCGCTGTACGCTGTGGTGTGGTTTGATTTGATTGGGTGTGATGTGGTTTGGCGTGATCTGGTGTGATTTAGTGTGGTGCATTGCAGATCGGTGCAAAGCCAGCCGAATGTGGTGTTGCGTAGCACGTTATTGAAAATGGACTTTTTCAAGAGGATGGACTTCCCACGGATTTTTACCTATGACCGTAAGCATCCAGCTATTTAAATCGGCTGTGTAAATCTCTGCAGACGAGCAGGCCGCTAACTCTGTAGCCCCAGATAAAAGCTTAAGAGCTGAACCGATCTGCCACCGATCTGCCCAGGCCAGTGAGTAATGACAGCGGCGGCTGTGTTATTAGCGGGGGCTGTGGGAGTGGAGTTGGCGGCCCCCCCGTTTTTGTCTTATTACCGCTAAATAAACGATTACCGCTCGCTAAGTGACCGACGACTCGTGTTGTTTGTTGTCTGCGCAGAAATCCCCGGCCAAGAAGCTGAGCCACGCCATCAGCAAGTCGCTGGGCTGCGTCCCCAGCCGGGAGCCCCCCCACCCCGTGTTTCCCGAGCAGCCCGAGAGGCCGCTGGACCTGGCGCACATCGTGTGAGTACCCCCCCCCCCCCCCGAAAACCCTGCTGACCCCCCCGCCTCGCCGTTTTGGGGGTGTCCAGCCATGGCCCCCTCCGCACCAGAAGCACTGTAGTTACATGACATGGTGTTTGTTCCTACAAGTAGGGCATCTTTTTTTTTTTGGGTCACATACGCTGTCTTTGTTTTATTTGACTGTGAAGCACTTCGGGCTCTGCTTCTGTTAATTGTTATTAACGTTATTAATTAACGTTGTTATCAGAATCACGGTGCCAAACTGCCAGATCGAAACTTGGCACCTTCTCTTGTGTGGAAGGTCGGTGAACATTGTCTTCTGTCGTTTTTTTTTTCTCTCTGTCCATCTGTTATCAGCTCTCTTTCTTCGTCTTTTTTCTTTCTTTGAATGTTGGGATGATAAATCGGTGTAGATTTTTCTACTTCCTCATACAAATTTTACAATCGTTTTTGGTGTAGGCTTTGAGTTCGGCGCTGAAGAGATAACCTCTTGTGTCTCAGAGTAAATTGAAGACTGCTGCAGTACATATCTTTTTACTGCTGTATCATTTGTATTTGTATCACTTCTATTTTAACTCACTGATACTGTGCTGAAGCTCGGGGGCCAGGCCGCAGCCGAGTTTATATCTTTCATTATTTAGAGAGCTTAAAGCGCCGATCATCCATATTTCATAGTTTCAGATGATATCGCTCGTTTTCCATTAAATCTAACGCGGCCCGTCCTCAGTGGACCAGAAGCGTAGCTCAGGGTTGTGTTGCTCAGTCTGATTTGTTCGCGGTGATGATTTAGCGGAGCTTGGCGGGATCGCTCGCTGTTTGCAGGCTGTGTTTGAGTCGTATCTCCTGAAACGCATACTAGCGATGTTTCCGCTGCGTTCGATTTCCCCATTCTCTCCAATGCTGTGTATCGCAGCTGTGATGAGAGAGATTTGTGCATAGTGGAGGGGTGCGGTTTGAGGATTTGGGCGGGGGGGGGGGCGGGGTTTCTGACTGGGCCCTGACTGATTGGGGCCCTCAAAAAATGTTGGAACATAGGAGCTTCTGGAGCAGACTGGGGTGGTGGGGCCCAATGTGAGATCTTACCATGGGACCCCAAAATCCCTGACAGTGCCCCAAGAGCACGTGCGCGTCGGTTGGATTGTTAAGGTGTCCTCACGCACGTGCACTTAGCGGGATCGCTGTCCGTCTGAAAGACGCGGCGGTGTCAGACGCCTTCTTCTCGCGCGGTCGGTTAATTCACACAGACGGGAGGAAGAGGAGCTTTGATTTGCACCCTGACCGTCAGGGATTCACGCTCTTGAACATTTGTGGTAAACCGATTCTTGCGCAGTTTTGGCTTGTGTAGATGTGTTCATTTTTGGCAGAATTTGGCATGGCTGACCATTTGCGAATGTTGTGGATCTGAACGGTTTCTGTGTTTGTTTCTTGCCGGCGATGGTAAGACGTATCACGCATCGGCAGGACGAAAACTCGCAGGATTAACTGCTTGACAGCTGTGCGCAGAAGCAGGTGGCTCCCAGAAATGGTTCGAATAATAATCCAATAAACTCCCACACAGCACGACTCTTGCAAATTTTGCTTATTTATTACGGTGTCGAAAAGCACATAAGTTTCAGTTGGCAGAGTTTCTTCAGGACGTCTGTCAAGGGTCTACCAATCAAGTGTTTCTCTGCAGTAATGACTAAACGAAATTGGGAAGACACTGTGGGAGGCTCTCTGATTTGTCGAGATTCTGTCCACTCAACACCTGTGGGTGTATTTGCCAGGTGTGTAAACGTGCACGCCACGCTCATTATAAATAATGAGAAATCCATTTCTGGATTTAGTCGTTTTTGGAGTTTTGAAAATAACATGTAACAAATAACTACAAAAAAACTAAAGAATAATCTTTTCCTTTGCTTGAGATTTTAGATCTTCTCTCCATTTCAGAATATCACATTCAGTTTTAAATAATTTAAGGGAAACACAATTTACGTTTAAAAAAAAAAAACTTTAGCAAGTTCCAACAGACAGTAATGCTCTGGATTTATTCTTGAGTTGAGAGTGCTGAGTCAGCGCTTTCTTCGGATAGGTGAGAAAAAAAACAGTCAGTGTGGGTGAGCTCTCCTGCTGGCTCTGTGGGGTTTTTTTTGGTTTTTTTTTTTTTAAAGCTGAATATTTTTGTAAAAGTAAAATGCTAAACGTATTAAAATGGCGACTCCTGGATGAACCCGGTTCCCCTGGAAACGCACTGCGGCCTCCTGCTCTCTCTCCGTCTCCCATTCTCAGCTCTCGAAAAACGCCCAATCGCCTTTCCCCCCTCCACCACTCTCCACTCCCCTCACTGTATATTTATATGAGTGACGAGTGTGTGTGTGTGTGTGTGTGTGTGCGTGTGGATATGCGAGAGACTGCATGTATATTTATAGCCCTGTGATTTATGCCATAAATATGCATAGCATAAATATGAAATATGGATTCATAGCCAGTGAGGAATGAATGCATTCGTTTTACGGAAAGTCAAGTGAGTCGGGGTCAGGGTGCATTTCGCTCTTTATTATTTCTTGTTTGTCTTTCAGATATTAGGCCATTTTTTCATCAAGTGGTAAAAATTGAACTTACAGGAGTCTGTTCTTTCCAGATGGCACTTTTGTAGTTTCTTTTTTTGAAGTTTAAATCACACTGTTGGCACTCCCCCCCCCCCCCCCCCCTTAACTCTGACTAACGGTAAAAGGCAAGAATTGTTTTTTTTCCCTGTGCTTCACACTTTTTTTTTTGGTGTGTTTTTTTTTTTGGTGAGCTCAGCAGTCAGTGAAACTAACTGGCCAAACTGAGTTAGGGAAGAGAAAGTGTAAAGCTTGCTTTAAAGTTAAAGTTGAGGACAGGTGTTGATTGAATGCAGGCCAGTGTGTGTGTGTGTGTGTGTGTTTTCTTGGCTCCAGCGATGGCCATCCACCCCCCCCCCGCCCGCCCCCACGCCCCCACGTCCCCCGGTTGTCGCCATGGTTACGCTGCGGGCGGGGCATTATTTATGACCCGATGCGGTCAGCCTGGAGCTTTCTCCCGGGACGGGTCATTTAAAAATGAAGAAGCTGCCCCCCCCCCCGCGGTGTCCTCGCGGGGCTTTTTAGCGGTGAGCCGTTTGACCCGTGCCGCTGGACCCCCCCACCCCCCCCCCGCGGGAACGGCAGGCCGAGCCGTGCACAGAAAATATGCGTGTGCATCC
This sequence comes from Anguilla anguilla, assembly GCF_013347855.1. Taxonomy (NCBI): domain Eukaryota; kingdom Metazoa; phylum Chordata; class Actinopteri; order Anguilliformes; family Anguillidae; genus Anguilla; species Anguilla anguilla. The sequence goes on along the minus strand of NC_049206.1, from coordinate 59,464,720 downwards.
CGGCCGCCACTTCAGAAGCGGAGACACAGAAGCCGCCCGGCCTCTGGTGAAGACGGAAATATCGCTACGGTGCGCTGCGCCAAGTTACCATGGTGATTACCGTACACCCCCCCCCCCCCCCCCCATAGAAACTTGGGGCTGCAATTAGTAGTGCATGAATGAGAAAAAAAATTGAGTTTTTTATAATGGTAAGTTTGAATTGGGGAATTAAAGGTTTGAATGAGAAGGGAAATGTATTTAGTTTTTTGTCCTCACAGGGGCACTGCAGTTGCCTTGTGTGAGAGTTCTAGTGTTTGTTTTCCACCGAGCTGAATATTAAAGCCCCAGAATTGCTCATTGCGCGGAGATTAATGAGGTATTTTCCTAAAGCCCTTTTGTCAAGGTTAAAATCCACTCAGGCGCACTTACGCAGAGAAATGGATCTTAGGAGAAATCGAACCCGAGCGCTCGGCGGATGCTCCTCTGAATTGCTCTGGAGTGGGTGGGGGGGCGGTGTGAGGCGCGGGGGGGTGGGGAGGCGGGGAGGGTGGGTGGTGGGGCGGGGGGTGCCCAAAATCTTTCGATTAAGCCCGAGGCAGCCGGCGTCACGCCCCACGCCCCGGTCCATTGCCCTAAATGCGTCTGGGACGAGGAGGGAGGGATGAGTCGGGTTTATTACCATCCGCCGTGAATAAGAACGTAATGGCGCCTTTATTTTAATGTGATGGGCGCGTCGGGGGCCCCGGGAGGACGTGCAGAGCTTCACACGACGCCACGCCACGCCCGCCCTCTCCGCCGCTCGCCCCGAGACGGCGGATCGATGTGATTGGTCACTGGCCGTCTTGTCATTTCTTGTCATTTTGAATGACGTTGAGAGGAGACCAAATTGTTCTGATACGCAGCAGATTAGTGTCAGAGACCGGGGTGGGAGGGGGGGTACAGGGGGGCGTCCTGTCCTTACCTGGGCCGTGACAGAACTGCTGATTGAAAGCTGGGTGTGGGGCTCTGCTGGTTCTGTCTGCTTTCAGAGAACTGCAGCACCACCACCATCCATTCCGTCCGCCCTCTTCATTTCCTTCCTCTCTGCTGTGTTCTGTTCTATTCTGCCATCTTCCTTTTCATTCCTGCTATGTTCCAATCCTTCCACTACATTCCATCCCGTTCCCCTGTGTTACATACCATTCTCCTGTGTTCCGTTCCTCTGTGTTCCATACCATTCTCCTGTGTTCCGTTCCTCTGTGTTCTATTCTGTTCTCCTGTGTTCCGCTCCATTCCCCTGTGTTCCATTCTGTTCTCCTGTGTTCCGTTCCTCTTGTGTTCTATTCTATTCTCCTGTGTTCCGCTCCGTTCCTCTGTGTTCCATTCTGCTCTGTTCCTCTGTGTTCCGTGTTATTGTTTGTTTGATAATGTGATCCCTGCCTTTCCAAATTGAAATGGCAGCGCTGGGCCTTGGAAAGCAGTCTGAGTGCAGAGTGGTCTGGTGAAGTTAATCCTGTCCACAGATGAGAGAGAGAGAGGGACTGAAAGGCTGAGATGGCTGAGGTCACTACGAGGGCCTCAGAGAGAGAGCGAGAAGCAGAGAGAGAGAGGGAGAAAGACAGAGAGAGAGAGAGACACACAGGGAGACAGAGAGTGAGAGAGAGAGGCTCACAGGGAGAGAGAGAGAGAGCAGATCAGTGACTTTGAGAGAGGAAGTGAGTGAGCGAGCGAGGCAGAGATGTTGCTAGCTCATATTTTGATAGCGTTTCTGAGGTGCCAGGAGCTGTAACTCTGGTGAAGGTGACACAGCTCCTCATTATTATTCCTCCTTTTTTCCCCCACTGCTTTTCAGGGGCACAGATACAGAGCCACATCCGCGAATGCAGACCACAGCGCGCTCGACGTGCGTATGAACGAACTGCCAGTCTTCTTTAGCCGCTAACGCCAGTCCTTTTGTGTGGCGAGCCGTCTTTGTGCCTTAGCCACTGTGTCTATGGTAAACACCCATTTAACCTTTAGTCTTTATTTTTATTATTAGCGAGCTCCGTACGTCCTGTACTCCAGGATAACAGAGTGAGACGCCTTCCTGTTATTTAAATGAAGCTATTGAACACGAGGTGTTAGATTTTAAACTTTGTTTTTTTTTTTTTTTTTTAAAGGAGGACTCTATAAACCCTTCCCCTGCCCCCCCCCCCCCCCCCCCCCCCAGCAGTATTAATTCACGTTTAATAATGGCGGACGCGTCCCTTTAAATCTTCGCGGCCGTCTGGCGTTGGCGGCTCCGCCCCGTTTCCTCTCGCCGGGCGGCGGTGTCGCGGCGATGGCGGCGTTGGCGATGGCGGGTTCCGTCGGGGGAGTGGAGTGTAATTGGAACCTGCCGGGGAGGACGCATCGGGCGCCGTCAGCCGAAGGTGAAAAATGGCGGCCCTCACTTCCCCGTAGCGCGGCGACGGCCTGATGATAAATGATTTCGCCGCGTCGTTCCCCTGAGGGGAGGGAGGGAGGGAGGGAGGGGCTGGAGGGTTTTGGGGGGGTGGCGCTTTTTGGCGTTTTTCCTCCTCGGTTTTGGAGCGCCAGATCGCGCTCGTTACCCCGCGACGCGCATCGCTGCCTCCCTCGTCGAATCGGGGGAGAGCGTACCCTCGCCCTCGCACCCCTCCGACGAACGCGGCCCCTCCAGAACTCTTTCCCAAAACGGCTCCTCGGGGGTCGACAATGCTCCCTTTTTTTTAAGGGGCGTTTTGCTCCTGAAAATTGATGTGCGCTTGACTGGAAAAATAATTCAGGAGCACTAATTGCGACGCGTTAATGTGCTCCTGAATTTTCACTTTGGGAGCGTCGTGTGCGCCGTTAGCTTCCTCAACACAGACCCGAGCAGGTTCGGCTTTGAGTAAGAGAGGAAGAGGAGCAATCAGACGCTGACAGCTCTATGATCTATTTTTGAGTTGAGTTTTTCTTTAGCTTTAAAAAAAAAAAAAAAAAACCTTATTATTTGGAAGCCAAGTGCACCTTGTGTTCATCCCTTTGGCTGAAAGAATCTGCTAAGAGCTCCAGTTGCAAATTTCAGTAAAAAATAAAAAAAGCCCTCTTACTCACACACACACAAACACAAAGTGTGCACTCTCTGTGCACCTGTAAAAACACAATTAAAAACCTCTTTAACATCCTAAGAATCTTTCTTTGTGCTAATTATTGAATTTGAATTGATTCCAAGTTCTGCAAGTAAACATTCACTGGTGTATTTCAGAAAAACTAAATGAGCAGTATTTGTATTTCTCATTTGGTGTCTTTAAATGCTTGGTTGCCTCGGAGACTCAAATCCCTCAGTCTAAGTGTGCTTGAAGATCACAGGCATGAAAAGGCGTGTGTGCAAAGCCCTGTAAACTGGCAATATGTTCAGCCTTGTACACATGGAGGATTTCATTTCTCACTTAATCCCCCCCCCCCCCCCCCCCCGTGGCCATTTGGGAGTGTGCAACAAAAATACACACGCGTGTCCTGTGTCTAACTGGTGAGCACACACGCGTGTTCTGTGTCTAACTGGTGAGCACACACGCGTGTTCTGTCTACCTGGCTAAAGTGCTGGCTCACATTAATTATTTATTTTCACTCCACAGTCCGTCAGAAGTTACTCCTGTGGAACAGCCTGTCACAGCTGCCCTTGGCACTGTAGATCAGTCAATCACAGCTGCCCTTGGTACTGTGGATCAGCCAATCACAGCTGCCGTTGGCACTGTGGATCAGCCAATCACAGCTACCGTTGGCACTGTGGATCAGCCGATCACAGCTGTCATTTGCATTGTGGATCAGCCAATCACAGCTGCCATTGCCACTGTGGATCAGCCATCACAGCTGCCGTTGGCACTGTGGATCAGCCAATCACAGCTGCCGTTGGGACTGTGAATCAGCCAGTCACAGCTATGTGGGCGAGCAGAGAGGGCCTGTCTGTTTGGAGATTTTCCTTCCAGCTTCTAGTCTTAATTATTTAATTTTCCGAATAATTTATGGCACTGCTGCAGATGCATTTGTCCTTGGTGAAGACTTTTTTTTATTGAGGTAGAATATGGGAGTGAGCCAGCATCGCTGTTTACAACTTGAGTGTGCGTGCTCACACACACACACACACACACACACACACACACCGGCACTCCGGGGAATGGAGTTTTGTGTCCTTAAGATTCTGGTTTTATTGGACACGTACGGCCCTGGAGGGGGAAATCACGCCTAAGTTTTAAAGCTGAATTATGTAGACGCAGCGTCCTGCCAGTATTTATGAGCCGTCGCCCCCACAAACTTCACAACCCTAATTTAATTTCTCCGTTCCAAGCTCAGCTGGCACCACCCAGTGCCTGACATTTAAAATACCGGGCCGGAAGCAGGAGACGGATGCTTGATGTTTTTTTTTTTCCGGGTGGGTTCGTTCGCCGTGGGGTAATCTCTGTGTCAGATCGTTAGGCATCTGCGGGGAAATCACAGTCCCGAGAAATCTCGCCGTCCCCACACTGCGTGATTTACGGTGAGAGGTGGGCCCAGACTGTGTGGTTAGGAAACGACTCAGAAACAGAAGGGTTGCAGGTTCGAGTCCCATGGGTTAGGACGGCGGACTGGACCGGTCAAATTTGACTAATTGCTTTTAGATGTCCTGCCCTGTAAGTGGATAATAGATTGAAATTATTCATGGATTCCTGGATGATTCCTGTTACCCAGTAAGCAAATAAATAATGTAATTTTATCGGAGTGCTGTGAATTCTCAGTGGGTCATCTGCATCTCATTTTTACACGTCTTCACTGTCCTCAGAGTGACAAAATAAATTAAGTGGGTCTGGGCAACAGCGAAAAAGCAATAACCGCGATGCCTCTGTCGAAGCTGCGAAATTTGCCCCGTTCCCCTGGTTCGTCTGGTGTGGCATAGACGTCCCCCCCCCCGCCCCCCCACGTCGAGCAAATTTGAAGCAGTGTGTAAATCTAATTGACAGAATGCGAGACAGCGGTCCGTTTTCCCACTGCAGCTGAGGAACAGTGTTGATTTTTTTTTTTACGCCGCTTTGGTCTCTGAAGGGGTTTTCTTCGCCTTTTGGAATGCGGGTTTTGATGGCGATTGGACTGTGTGAATAACGCAGGCTGAGCCGGCAGAGGGAAAAGGCTGCGAGGACTGTCGCACCTGAGAGCTTACGCGAGCCTCTTTTTCATATAAAGCGAGTAAAAATGTATCCGCCGGTCAGAGGAGCAGATGAATCTGCGCTAGCAGTGACTCCCCCTTTGGGGTTTTCGGACGCATGTATCCGTTTCAGCTCGGAGAATCGCCGGCGACTTTTGCGCGCCTGTTCTCCGCGTCTCTGTGATGAGAATTGAGATTCGCGGCTCGGGGGTAGTTAGGCGCTTATTTCCAGTGCGCGAGATGCCTTTCAGCCGAATGAGAAAAAACCGAACACGCGCCCGTCCGCCCGGAAAGCAGCACAGACCAAACGCTCGCGCTCGCGCCTATTTTATTTTATTCCCTTCACCCCATCACTGATTTTCTAGAAAACGATTGCTTCACCTGAGGGAGAACAACGAGGAGGAGGAGGAGGAGGAGAATAGGTTTGGGGGGAAAATGCTTGACTGTATTTCAAGATTGAAACAAAAATTAAACCAGATTTGTTGGGGCTGAGGTCAGAGAATGTTCCGTGCTCATATAGATGAATTGTATTGATTTTGTTCTTTTTGAGGTTTCCGTACAAACGGACCACAAAGGATAAAAGCATTGGATGACGTAGCCGCAAAGGAAGGACCGCGATCACAATTAGAGTATAATGTAATTGTTATAACTGGACCGACGCACAAGGAAAGAGTGAATGAAAAAATTATACGGGAAGGAGCAAGCTTAACTTCGCGTCCTTTATGAATTATAGTTTCTGTCAGCTACAATCAGCCTGATTAAAATGAGAAAAAATAAAAATAGTGTGCCCTCAGGATTGGATGACTTCCACTGATAACTCTGTTATTTCTGCTGTTTAAAAATTTGGGGATGTTTCTCAAACTCACGCAGAAATATTTTCGTGTTGTTTTAACTGAGAATTCTTCTAATACTGCACCGAAGAAACCGCGTGCTAAATCTCACTAATGGCTGACACAAATACCTTTGGCTGAAAAACCTTTTTCGAAAAAGGATGGTGAGAAGGAAAGAGAGGGAGGGAGGGGAAGATAGAGAGAGAGACCATGGCGCACCTGAGCGCACCTCTGCCATCGTGTCTAAAGGTCCCCATTCCTCAGTGCGGCCCATAATTCCCTCTGTCCCGTTTCCTCCATCTCTAAATGTATGCCTCGCCTCTCAGCCTTCCGTTCATGCATAGCAGTACTCCAGCCACTGTATTTACTGTCCCACTCTGCCAAAACCAAACCCCCCCAGCCCCCCACCCCCACACACACATCCCCCCACCCCCCTCCCGCACGTCCTCTCTGCAAAAACCAAACTCAGAGAGCCGTCATACTGACCATTTACTCAGTCCCCCCCCCCCACATTACATTTACACTCCACCAGCCCCCCTCCCGGGTAACTGGAGCCCGAACTGGTTTAGGAAAACCCCAGTGGTGGAGACGGTCAGTGTTACGCAAGCCAAGCGAAAAAAACCAAAAGTTGTGTGAAGTAAATTGGAAAGACTTTTATCTCTTCTTCTAGTGAAGAGGCTCTCAGGAAGTCCCCGGTGGCTGTGTGCTGATGTCACAGGTCCTGACAGGTACAGGAAGTGGTGATCAGGCCCAAGTCTCTTGTCAGCGTCACCGAATATCGCTTCCATCAATACTGTGTGTGTGTGCATGGGTGTATGTGTGTGGGGGTTTGAAAGTGTGTGTGTGTGTGTGCGCGCATTGTGTGTGTGTGTGTGTGTGTGTGTGTTGTGTGTGTGGGTGGGTGTGGGGGTTTGTAAGTGTGTGTGTTGTGTGTGTGTGTGCGCATTGTGTGTGTTGTGTGTGTGGGTGGGTGTGGGGGTTTGTAAGTGTGTGTGTTGTGTGTGTGTGCGCATTGTGTGTGTGTGTGTGTTGTGTGTGTGTAGTCTTGATGGAAGGGGTATGTGTGTGTGTGTGTGTGTGTGTGTGTATCTGTGTGTGTGTGTTGTGTGTGTGTTGTGTGTGTGTAGTCTGGATGGAAGGGGTATGTGTATGTGTGTGTGTGTGTGTGTGTGTGTGTGTGTGTGTGTGTGTGTGTGTGTGTGTTGTGTGTGTGTGTGGGGGTTTGTAAGTGTGTGTGTGTGTGTGTGTGTAGTCTGGATGGAAGGGGTGTGTGTGTGTGTGTGTGTGTGTGTGTGTGTAGTCTGGATGGAAGGGGTATGTGTGTGTGTGTGTGTGTGTGTGTGTGTGTGTGTTGTGTGTGTGTAGTTTTGATGGAAGGGGTATGTGCTGGTGCTGAATGATTCTCGCTGTCTGTGGAGCAGAAGCTGCTCTCGTATTCTGGACCAGGCTTTCAGGCTTTCATCAGAATTCATGGCGTCCCCACAAGTGCTCTTAGTTTAATTACGCTGAGACGGGCTCCTCGCGGGCGCTTCGTCTGCCTCTGACTCCTCTGCGTACCCGCCGTTCTGTGGAAAATGAAACCCAACACTCATTAAGAGGAATCATCACTTGAGTTCCTTATTATGGGATGGCGCAACTAACGCGGGAGGTTGATTTGCCGAGTGAAGTGAGCGGGAGCTCCAAGCCACAGCCGTCGGCGAATCATATCGCTCTGAAGCAGGGCTGTCGGCGAATCGTATCGCTCTGAACCAGGGCCGTTAGCGAATCGCATCGCTCTGAACCAGGGTCGTCAGCGAATCGGAGCAGCGAATCGGAGCATACTGGGTTCAGGGTGCTGAGGTCCCCCACTCCCTGCCTCGTCCAACAGAAATGTTATCTTTCCCATTTCGAGCAGGTTTCCTAGCGATGGCGCTGGGGAATCAATTAGCGGACCTGGCAACCTGTGCGACCGGAACATCCGGACCGCTGGGTCGCTTGCTTGCGCAATTTCACCCGCCATCAGATAACCCAGCCTTTTCTCCGACGAGGGGGAAAAAATGAATCTGTACGCCGTGGAGAAATATGGGTTTCACACTTCTGTTCTGAGTGGTGAAAGGGCGTCTCTCAATCGCTTGTTTCCCGGCGACGTGAACCTGTCCAGGGCTGATTGGGCAGAAACTCGTTAATGAGCGTTCAGTTCAGTTTTCACATTCGGTCATACGTGTGTAATGAACGGGACCGTGAGTTACCGAGCGTGTTCGCTGGACTTCAGGGAGGCCAGTGGCGTACGGCGATTTGTCTCGCCCTCGTTTTCAAATTAACATTAAGGTGCGAGCGATTAGGAGAGGGACAGCGGTCTTTAATCTCATCCCCGCCCGATTTAACCAGGGAATTAAATTCCCTCTTCCCGGCTGAGTGCGTTTATTCACCATTTTTTTATCCAAAAAGAATGTGGAGAATTTCTGTTCCACAACAGGCCGGCTCTTTGTTTAATCTGCGGGTGATTTGCAGTGGATGCTCAGGAATGCCAAGCCTTGCTGGGTCCTGGCTTTGAGTTCTGATTATCCCAGTCCTCTGATTCAGAGTTATGATTGGGCTTAAGGTGCTCTGATTCTGAATTGTGATCATGCTTATGGTGCTCTGATTCTGAATTGTGATCATGCTTATGGTGCTCTGGTTCTGAATTGTGATTATGCTTATGGTGCTCTGTTTCTGAGTAGTAAATATGCTGAAGGTATTTGAGTTGGCATAGTGTTTATGTTCCGGGCTTTAGTGATGTTGCACTTTAGTTGGCCGCTGTTCTGGTAACTTTGGTAGATTTGCTTATGTTCTCTTGCACTGTAAGTCACTCTGGTTACGAACATCTTTCAAGTGAATTTAATGTTAAAATGTTAACTGGCCAGTTACTGTTGCTGAATAAATTCTCTGTTGCAAACTGGTTGCAATTTGGTGGATGTTTTTATTTTTTCTTCTGGGTTTTCTTTTTATTTTTATTTTTATGGTTTTTATACCAGTGCTCTTTACCTACTAGTCTCTGGGGGGCCAGATTCTTTTAAAAAAGAGACATATCCAGGCCAAGCGTTTCCCACGTACCGTTTATAAATCGGTGTGTGAATGAGATGCATTGTACCTGCGTGTGAAGTATAGATGCCTTATTAATTTATGGCCGGTCGTTAATTATGGCACCGGTGCCCTGGCGAGCTTTCAGAATGGCGATGGGGTTGCCAGGATTCCACAGTGCCGTTAACGCACCCGCTGATTTACTGTCTGTGGCTTGGGCTGCGTTGAAAAGATCCGCCGTGTTTCCTGGGTAGAATTTTAAAACCCGGGAGTAGAGTTGGCCTCAATTCCCAGTTAAATAGCTGCTTTTCTTGCTTTGTTTTTTTTCTTCTTCTTCTTCTTCTTTCTGCCGAGGTTTTTTTCCCCCCCCCCCTCTGTTGCTAAGACCACCCTTAAAGCCTAGTCACATGTAGGGCATGCAAATGAGCCTGCTTGCCACTGGGGGGCTTTTTGTCTTCTTTTGTTTTTTTTTTTTTGTTTTTTTTATTTACATTTTTTTTTTTTAGAAACGTTTGGATTGGATTTGCAGCTCTTAGGTACAGCACACCGCCCTGTTGTAAAGATAAATAGGAGTAATTCACCTGCTGTAAACACGTTTGGGGTGTTTTTGGGTAGAGTAGTTTATCTTTGTTGCTGTTGCTGTTCTTCTTCTGTGGTTTTTTCATGTTTTGTGTTGCGTTGGGAGGCCAGTGAACAGTGAGGGGGGGCTTTGCCTGACCACCCCGCTCGCCGACGGTGAATGGGTGACGCCGATCTCTAAACGCGTCTCGGGGGGCCGAACTCCTACCCCAAAAAAGAGGGGATTATGAAAGGGGGAGTACAGGAACACACGCCCACGCGGTGTCCCCGGGTGACCTGCCGAATAATCGGCTCTAGGGGCGGGGCCAGGAGGGATTGTGCACGGGCCTGTTGGTGCCGGTGGAAGTTGCGGTGAGCCTGGCTCATTTGGCAAAGGACTGTGTAGTCTGCATTGTGCCATAGGTGCGGGTTGGGTGGGGGAGTGTGGGGAGGGGAGGTCGGATCAGGCGGAATGCCTCGAACATTCCGGAATGCTGGAAAACGATACAAACGCTAACACCGCCAACATTCCGAGAAAACGTGACGGTCCATCCCACCCCCCCCCCCCCTCCTCTGCACGCTAGACAATGCCCCTTTGTCTCTGTTCACTCTGAGCTGTGCAGAAGATTTCGGCAGGTCTGAACTCGCACCTTTTATTCTGTGTTTTATAACGCGGATGCTTTGTGGCCTGGGTTACGCTGCAGGACTCGGGTTCTGATGATTGACACAATGCTGTCCACTCCGTTACACCGGGAGTTCCCCGATTGGGCCACAAGGTGGCAGTGTCTCATGGAACACACTGTCCAGGAACCGTTTATTTATCGGTTACCTGTCTCTACTGCTGTACGCACGCACACACACACACACACACACACACACACACACGCATGTACACACACACACACACACACACACACACACACGCATGTACACACACACACACACACACACACACAGATCACAGCCATGTAAAGGAGCAGTGCTCTGTCTGAAACGGAGAGAGAGACTGATGCTCTTGTCCTGTGGAAGGAGGAATGCTTCTCGGTCACACACTGACTGTGAGAGTGGGCTAGCATACTCTACCCCGTCCCCCACCCCAGGTGTGTCACAGTGAAATCCCTGAAACATCATTGTCTGCAGCCCGTGAACACTGCAGCTTTTCCACCCGGAGTTTAAAAACAATCATTTAAAAAGTGTTGCGTTCCTATTGCACTCTCTCTCTCTCTCTCGCTCTCTCAGTTCAATTTGCTCTCAGCCTTTCTGTCTTTCTCATCCCTGAATCCATCTCTCCAGCACACTCCCTCCCTCTGGCTCTCTCTCACACACACACACACACACTCTCTGTCTTTCTCTCTCACACACACACACACACACACACACACACACTGTCTTTCTCTCTCACACACACACACACACACACACTCCCTCCCTCTGGCTCTCTCTCACACACACACACACACACACTCTCTGTCTTTCTCTCTCTCACACACACACACACACACACACTCTGTCTTTCTCTCTCACACACACACACACACACTCTCTGTCTTTCTCTCTCTCTCACACACACACACACTCGGTGTGGGGAGAGAGAGAGAGAGAGAGAGTTTAGCCCAATGCGCAGGTCTCCCGCTCCCCTCCGATCCGGCTCGGCACAGTGCCTCTCTCCTCCAGAGGAGGCGTGCGATTGGCTGGCGTACCATGTGACTGGGCCGTTCCCTTAGAGACAGCAGCGGTGTAGTGCATTAAGATGCTCATTCAGTCGGGCGCCAGACAGGGGAAGACCTGCCACAAGCTCGGCTCCGCAGGCTTGGATGTGCTTCTCTGCTCCAGCGAGCGCTTTCTACACAAAAGAGGTGATTGCATTCTCTCTCTCTCTCTCTCTGTCTGCTTCTCTCCCTGTCTCCCTCCTTCTCTCTCTTCCCCTCTCTCTCTCTCTCTCTCTGGTCGCCGTGCTCTCCCGTCTTTGCTCAGTCTCTGTTTGAACAAGCCTGAGATGGTCTGTGTGCATGGCTGCTCGGACCTGCAGGACTGTGTGTGTGTGTGTGTGTGTGCGTGTGTGTGTGTGTGTGTCAGACAATGTGTGCATGTGTGAGAGAGAGTGTGTGTGTGTGAGAGAGTGAGTGTGTGTTTGTGTGTGTTTAAGAGTGAGTGTGTGTGAGCAAGAGAGAGTGTGAGTGTGTGTGTGTGTCTGAGAGAGAGTATGAGTGTGTCTGAGAGAGTGTGTGTGTGTGTGTGACAATGTGTACTTGTGTGAGAGTTGGGAGAGAGAGTGTGTGTGTGTGTGTGTTTGAGAGTGAGTGTGTGTGTGTGTTGTGTGTGCGCGAGTGAGAGTGTGGGTGTGTGTGTGTTGTGTGTGTGAGAGAGAGAGTGAACGTGTGTGTGTGTGAGAGAGAGAGAGTGAGTGTGTGTGTGTGTGTGAGAGTTTGAGTGTGTGAATTTGAGTGAGTGTGTGTGTGTGAGTTTGAGTGTGTGTGTGTGTGTGTGTGAGAGAGAGAGAGAGAGAGAGAGAGTGTGTGTGTGTGTGTGTTTAAAGCCTTGCCTGGTGATGGTGAGGGTATAGAGACACACAGAGAGGCAGGCCCTGTGTGAGTGTGTGAGTGCTGAGTGTGTGACCTGCTTTGGCTCCAGTTCGCCCGTAGCTCTTGGCTGTTGGTTTTTTTGTAACGGGCGAAAGCGGGGGACAGCGAACAGTGCGTTCCCACGGAGCCGCCCGCTGCACAGCGTGCGCTCGGCATGTTGGGATGCGTCCGAGCGAAGCCGTTTGGAGCTTCTGCTTCCCGGTCGGAACGTCAGGAGGGGAGATTATCGGAGCGTTTAAAAAAAAAAAACAAAATAAAAAAAAACACGTGAAATATTTTAATCCTCTGACTCGGATGTTATGCACCTCCGGCTACGTCCCGGGCAGATCTCTTGTTGCCTGGTTGTGTTTTGTTTTGTTTCTGAGTGCGGTTGGCATGGTCAGAGCAGGAGCGGGAACGCTAGGCGCCGCGACGCTGAGCTGAGCCGAGGCGTGTGCTTGTGGATGTTTATGCAAACGCGGGCTGTGCAGACGTTATCGAGCGCGTCTGCGTCCGTCCGTCCGTCTGTCCGTCCGTCCACCTGCGATCTCGAGCGCTGGGGGGAGCTGGACGTCTCTCCTCCTGCCTGGCGGTCCCCCCCCCCCCCCCCCCGCTGTAAACAGGCAGGTAGGGTGAATGTGCAGATTTTGTGCTGACTGAGCAGCGGCAGGCCGGGGGTGCAGATAACGGCGGCTAATTAGCGATCCGCTCCTCCGGCGCCCGATCCGCTCTCCGCTCTCCGCCACCCCGTTCCCTTCATTATCTTCCCCTCCGTTCTGTCTCTTTATTCCCTTTCTTCTCTCTTCTCTTCTCTTTTTTCTCTGGGCCGGAGAGGAAAGTGGACGAGGTTTGAAGGTCAGAGGAGCTGAACAGGCGCCAAAACGGACCTGAATTATTAACGTCTGTTTAGGCATCGATTTTTTGTGCCGGTTTTTGGCGGATGCTTTGTTCTGTAAGGGGGGGGAATGGGGTTAGAGGACACCCTGGGGGGTGGCGGGGGGGGTGCGGACAAGACATGCCACAGGGGTTTTGTTAGCCTGCCCTCTTTGACTGAATACCCTGGGTCGGGATGTGTGAGGACCCCAAACATCACAGGCTGCTGGGCCTGCTGCCTGACTGACTTTTAGGAGAGTACCCCCCCTGCCCCCCCCGGACCAGACTCCTGTTTCCATCCCACTAATAGGAGCGGAAAGCAGAAAGGCCCAAAGTGACTCACGGCCTGGAGATGTTCAAGGAGCCTTGTTGTTGTTGTTTTTTGTGTGTTTGGATTTTTGTCTTTTATTATTGCCTCGGCAGCCCTCCCCTCTCTCAGCACCGCGACGTTACGGCAGGACGCGATGGCGGGGCGCGATGGCGGAGTTGTCATGCTGCGGGTTCTGCTCGCTCTGTCGCGCGCTGGAGAGGACAGAACCGCCTCAGAGTCTCCACAGCGTCTGAAGCTGAGCGGAGCGAGCTGAAGCCAGAGTGTGATTCAGATTGAAGCTCTGCGTGTGCTGTAATATCTCTCTCTCTCTCTCCCCCCATCCCCCTCTCTCACTCCCTTTCTCTATCCCCTATTTCCATCTCTCTTTCTCTGTCCCCCCTCTCTCTTTATTGCCCCCTCCACTCTCCATCTCCCTCTCTCTCCCCCCTCTATCCCCCTCCTCTCTCTCTCTTTCTCTCTCTCTCTCATACCCCCTCTCTCTCTCCCTCTCCCCCCTCTATCTCTCCTTCCCTCTCTCTCCCCCTCCTCTCTTACACCCCCTCCCTCTCTTCTTCTCCCTTTCTCTCTCTCCCCCCCCTCTCTTACACCCCCTCCCTCTCTCCCTCTCCCCTCTCTCTCTCTCCCCCCCCCTCTCCGTGCAGTCCTCCACGGCCCATAGCCAATAACATGAACGACACCATGGTGATGTCATCAGGAGCTCCCACCCCAACCAAAAGGTAAGCCTGTTTTATTTTATTCATTTCTTTTTTCTTCCTCCTCCCTCCCTCCCTCCCTCCTCTCCCTCTCTTTTCTCTTTCTGATCCCTCTATCCCCTCTCTGTCCTTCTCTGAGGAGGCCAGGTGGAGCTGCGTTGCGTGCGTTTTGGCGTTTTGGCCCACGGATTGTTTGGCGCACCCAACCGTATCTTTTCCGGTTCCCGTGGCGACCCCCGCCGCGGGGTCGGACGCTGATGGATCGGCTCGTCGTCTCGGCTCGCTGCCCGAAACCTTCGCTGTGGCGCGTTCTTCCCTCTCGCGTTTATTTCACTATCAAGAGGGTGTCTGAGGGTCGGATGTAAACGTCGAAACTCGGCGAACTCACGAGGTTCACAGCGGCGAAGCCTCCCGGTGCTGAGCGTCCGGGGAGACGCGGCGGGGGAAAGACCGATAACCAGCAGCTCTCACGCTTTCAGGAAAGCTGCCTTTTTTGTGTTGTTTTTTTTTTGGTTTTTTTTAAACTGTTGCAGCAGTCCGCAGGCGTGCTCCAGCCAATCCCCCTCCGTCAGCAGTTTAGCGCGTGATGCGTTTACAGTGCCGCAGGCGTTCCTGTCGTAGTGCAGGGGGATGCTGGGAAACTCCATCCTTACCGTGCTTTACCTTCACTGCGGCAAGGTATAAAACAGAAAAAAGAAGAAGTAAATAAAAGAAGACTTAACAATACGAGCAATTCAGTGAAGCTCGCACACTGAAACTCAGTGTATACACCTTTACCACAGAGTTTGTCCTGACGAACATCCACACAGGACTGAGACGCTGTTGAATAAAGGTGTATATTGAATTTCGGTGTGCTTGTGTGTTTTAGCTGACATTCATGTTTGACAGTACTATTGGTGGACGGACCAATTTTACTGTTAAAAAAAAATTACTTTAAAGGGTGAAGTTCTGACCTTAAGTTTCCTGGCTCATTGGGCTTTTAGTAATCATTTTGGGATTCAAACCCGCAGCCTCTCCAGATTCGACCTTTGACCCTTCACCTTTGTGCCATGCTGCCATGCTTATGCACGAGGTCGACTCTTTTTCTCCGGCGGACTCAGCATTTGGGCTAGTTTTTTAATCACAGCCGGTCTCTTGATCGATCGATCGATGTTGCTGAAAACTTTTTTTTCCCGGAAGTTTCTTCCCATGATTTATAAATGAGTAATAATTAGCCGGAGAGCACAAAAGCGTCGGGTGAAAAGCGTTTGTTGATCCGGCTTATTCAGAGTCCTGGGACGCGGGTTCGAGGCGATCCGTTATCCGCGCCACGCTCAGACAGCTCTAACGCACGTGTGGCTGGGGAGGGTAAACCGCCCCTCGGTGGGCATTAAAAACATCTAATTAAGAGCAATTAACAGCTCGTTACAATTCGGGGGTTTGCGATTGCGTGTGGAATATAAACGAACGCAGGTGTGCGGGCGGGCGGGGGGGGGGGGGGAGTGGGGGGATGGAGGGGGTTGTGTTTGGAGGAGCTGCAGTACACGCATACCTGCAGTGGGGGGGTGGAGGGGGGGGGCTGTTTTGTTGTTGTGTGGGTTGCGGTTTTGGCAACCCTCAGGTACCGGAACTCACTCAGGACTGCAGTAGAGGAGGATGAGGAGAGAGAGAGAGAGAGAAGAGTGAAGGTGCCTCTGCTCTGGTTTTCCCTCTCCGCACTCACCTGTTTTCTTCTCTCTTTCTCACCTGAGGGGGATGGAGGGAGGGAGAGAGGGGGGAGAGGGAGGGAGGGAGAGAGAGAGGAGGAGAGAGGGATTAATGAACAAGGTCTCTGGCTGCACCCTGAGGCAGAGGCCTTTGATTTTTGTATTCTTCTAAAAAAAAAAAAAAGAGATTGAAAAAGAAAACCCTGAAAGCAAGGTTAGCGGAAGGTAATGTTTAATGGCGCCATGGTTACCGGACTGTGCAGGGGGCGGAGCGGGCACAGAAGGACACAACCTTTAAAAAAATAAATAAATAAATAAAACATTTTTGTACTTTTTTTCCCCCTGATTTTGCAGTTTGTTCAGTCTGACCTGTGGAGGCGTGTCACCTAGTCAGGTCACACTCGCACTCCTCGCCCACCCCCCCTTGAGACATGCGTGCCCACGCTGATCGCTGGAACCAGAGTACACTGCAGAGGGAGGCCCAAAAACTGCCCAGTGCGACCCCCCCCCTCCACCACATGCATCCTGTACCACAGGGGTCTCAAACCCCAGTCCGGGGGGGGGGGGTGGGGGTGGCAGCAGTGCTGGAAAACTCTAAATGCGTTCCATCACACAACTGCTTTATTTAAATCATTGGTTGGCTACAGAACACACACCTGGCTTCTGAGGCCAAAAATGGCTTCTGTTCGACGGGAACTCACAAAGCCTTGTAAGGTGGAATTAGAGATTCCAGCACCATAACAAACAGGCTTATGTCTGTTGAGTCTCATTGTGTTAATAAGTGGAGGCCTGAATATTGCCAGGCTTCACAGTTGTATGTTCTTAACGAACAGCCCAAAGAGAAAACCGGTCTGGAAGTGCCAGAATTTAATTTAGAGATATCTTTCTTTTCTCTAGTTGAGTCTCTTTCATGCGCCACCCAGCTCCAGCGTCTGTACTGCTCTTTCCCACAGACCCAGACGTGTGCTTATCTGCGGCAGAATTACGGCTTTCTGGGAGAAGGTGTTTATTACCATAATCAAAGAGAATGGGATTATCGCGAGACACAGAAATGGGGGAGTATTGATTTGGGCCTCTGAAGGAGCCGGTGGCGTTTATTCGAGAGGAAAGGGGGGGGGTGCCGGGGTGGAGGGGGGGGGGGGCGTCTCTGCCGGTAAACATCTGGCTGAAGAGGTGGAGCCAGTTCCCGCTTTGTAAACGTCGGACACGTTCTGAATTTATCCGCTGGAAAGCGGCTCTCGTGTCGCGCCAGCCGCGGGTGCGGCGTTACAGCAGCGTTTTGGGTGCCGTGCGTTCGGAGACGAGGCGAGACTCTGCCGACCCCTCTGTGTGTCTCAGGGATCACTCGGGTTCCGTCACTGCCGTGCTCAGGTCCCCTCACGACCCCTGTGCGTTTCGGAGAGACGCTGCTCCCCCCGGCACAGCAGAGGAGTGCACTTCAGCTGAGTGCTCGCAAAGTGCTTTCTGCGACGGCCTCCATCCTGACCTTCTGGTGGACTTTATTGCCCCTGCTTTTAAGATTTTAAAAGGGTTGCGCAGAACCTGGGGTCTCCCCACTTCGCCCCCCCCCCCCCTGATCCGGGCCGCCCTCGGCCTTTTCGAGAGGCGAGCGGGTCGGGCGGAAGTGCATTACTGCCCACCCCCCCCCCGAGAATGCCAGGGCGCGTTTCGGCTAACAGAGGGCGTTATGGGAAAGCACTGCAGCCCTGCGGGAAAGCAGGAAGGGGCCTGAGGGGACTGAACAGAAGAAACGAGTGCTGTGTGTCACTGAGCGTTTATTACATCACACTGAGTTTGGGATGGAGCGCTTGGTTGGTTTTTAAAGGACTCAGCTTGTGGTGGAGCTGTGTGTAGTTTGTTGTCGAGGGGCTGAATTTTTGGTGGAGCTGTTGTTTGGCTTGTTGTTGTTTGTAGTCTAAGGGGTTGGCGTTGGTGGTTGTGGGGTTATATTTTTGTGGATGTACTCTGATACACTTGACTCGCTCCAGCACCCTGGAGCATTGTGGGTGGAGCACTGTTGACAGCCAGAATAATACCAGACGTTGAGAGAGACAGCCAGCCGACATTTGATGGCAGGTTTTTTTGGTGGAAACCTTCTCGGAAACTGCTGTGGAGGCTAGTAGGGACCCCGGACTATTTTTGGGCGCGTCTCTTCAGCGAGTCGGTCAAGCGGAGCGGAGGTCGCCAGAGTGGTTTTAGCGCCCCAGAAAGACCGCCCCTTTATCGAAATCCGCGCTCTCCCGCCAAGGCTCAGCGAGGTGTAAATTCTCCTGTCGAGCCATAATGGCCGCCCCGTCGAGCCGTAATGGCCGCCTTGTCTCCCGCTGATGGAGATTAAAACGCGGCAGAATGCACTTATGAAATTACCGCTGGCCCTCGGAGGACGGCTGAACTCTCGGAAAACCGACTCGCTTGCCTAATGATGTCTGTCTCGGGGACGAGTTTCCGTTCCGGGGGGGGGCGGGGGGCGGAGAGAGGGGCTCTAAAAACGCATTCCGAGACGTTAGGGGAAATGGCGGTTTTCCTGTGGGGGGAGAAGGCTGCCTGTGCTGTCAGGACAGGTGTGTAACGAGGGGTCGGGTTGGAGAGGGAGGGGGGAGCGTGTGGAGACGTTTCTACCATTGGCCAATTTTAAAAAAAACTGACATTTTAAAAGTTTGCCAGTGGCTTAAATCTTACAGGCGAGCAGATCTGAGGGAGACCTTTTCCTTTTAATCACTTAAGTGAGAGCGCTGCTGGAGTGGACTGCACGGGCAGCTCATAAAACGCAGAGCACGGTCCGTGGACAGCACAAAATGAGGAGCAGAGTACACGGGTAGCACACAGAACGCGGAATATTAGCATATATATCCCCAATATTAGTGTATCTTCATCATTTAAGGCTGTTGAAAACATGCTGAAAACCTTCCATACGTCCCTATAAAACCCGTTTTGTGAAAATTCAGCATTGGCTCATTGCCATTTTTCCACAAATGATTTAGTTCCAGTGAACCAGGTGAACAGAATTTGAGCAGTTTGGACCCGGCCGACTTCACCTGGCTGCCTGTTTGAGTCATCAGTTTAACATGTTAAACTGTTTCTAATGGAACCTCATATCATTAGGAATCGTTAATTTTCTCTGGCTGATTAAGATGCGAATATGGGGATATTTATTCATCGCTAGCACAGTTATTTCTGTTATGGCCCCGGGGAGGGTGAACGGTCCCAGAAAACATTAATTGTCTTTAATTAAGAACAATTAACGAGTCGTTACAATGCAGGAATTGCGACTGTGTCTGGAATATCAATTAACGTTGGGGGGGGGGGTAGGGGGGTGGCAGGACTGAGTTTAGGAGCTGAGTTGTACAGTGTGTCCATACCTGTGTCTGTGGGGTGGGGGTAACAAGGCTTTTAGGGGATGGAGGCATGGGGGGAGGGGGGGATTGGGGGGGGGGTGGGGGGGGGGGGGGGGGGGGGGGGGGGTGGGGGGGATGCTGGTGTGGCTGGAATGAAAGGGGGGGCGGAGAACCCCCCCCGGTTTTCGAGAGCGATGATGAGAACGGTTTGTACGCTCGCCTGCAGTGACGGTCGAGGACCAAAACTGAGGCGCTTCTCAGCGATGCTCTGCTCCAGTGCCCCCCCCCCCCGCCCCCCCCCCCCCCCCCTCCCCGGTTAAACACTTAACCTCAGTGTCTGCGGCAGAGATCCAGTCGTATTACGCAGACGCGTAAAAACGTCCGGTGTGCAAGCGGCCCCCGAGTCCGATGTCTTCAGCGCAGATTCGATGTCTCCGGCGCGGATCGATGTCTTCAGCGCTGATCGATGTCTTCGGCGCGGATCGATGTCTTCAGCGGCTGATCGATGTCTTCGGCGCGGATCGATGTCTTCGGCTCGGATCGATGTCTTCAGCGCGGATCGATGTCTCCGGCGCGGATCGATGTCTTCGGCGCGGATCGATGTCTTCGGCGCGGATCGATGTCTTCGGTGCGGATCGATGTCTTCGGCGCGGATCGATATCTTCGGCTCGGATCGATGTCTTCGGCGCGG